>NC_068305.1:39462519-39580019 GCF_025860055.1 Xyrauchen texanus
GTGTGTGTGTGTGTGTGTGTGTGTGTGTGTGTGTGTGTGTGTGTGTGTGTGTGTGTGTAAGTGTGTGTGTGTGTGTGTGTGTGAAATGCTTTGTCACACTACCGAAAAACGTATCAATACTGTTAGTTACTCCCCAACAATTTCCCAACAGGCTTGAACCAAACAATTAAACCTAATGTGAAAACAAGCTCATTGTTTTCTCTGCTGTGCATCTTAAAATGATGAATCTGCTGTTTGTTCCATTTAATGTGTAGGTTGAAGGTTACTAGCTATCAATGTATCCACTGCGACAGCGCTAGACTTCCTTCTTGTAAATCAGCAGGACGCAGTTCATTTTACCAGGATTATTGCTTCCATCCCACCGAATGCGATTCACAGATGCTGTAAATCTTCTGTCATGATGTCCTCCTGTTCCATTAGTTGTTTTTCACTTTTTTATCCTCATGCTGCAGCTGTTGGAGAGAGAGAGAGAGAGAGAGAGAGAGAGAGAGAGAGGGTGAGTGAGTCAGGCTTACTGGTTCTGCTAATGATCCATTATAAGAGCTGTTTAATATCTTTGTACCCCTATATGAACTTTCATTACTAGATATGGTAACACGACGGGTACATTTAGAGGTAGGCTAAAGCAGAGGCACCTTGTTGTGCCGAAATCTGACTCCCTGCTACCTGATTGGTCTTTATACTTGAAGCCCGTCAGAAATCAGCACGATTGCTTGAAACATAACGTCTGTAGTATGATCATAGTTTAAAAATAATTTGGAGACCATTTGTAGATTTTCTTTGGATATTTGTATATTAATTTGATGCAAAAAAAAAAGAAAATTGATCACTGTGGCAGGGCGGAGGGCGGGGCCGGGTCGTGATCCTACACAACCGGTCCCGTATCAGGCTAATTATGCCTCCGTGAGGGATAACGGTCGACTGCAGGGGATCGTGCGGGAGAGAGAGATCGTTTACGGACATGTCATCTGCCGGGGGACGAGGAGCCCAGCCGCCTGAAAGAGGACGACGGCCGCCGACCGCGAGGGGAGAAGGGGCTCCTAACCGACCGCCTGGAGCGGTCAGGGCCACTGCCAGGGGCGGAGGAGTCACCTACCGGCCGGTGAAACGCACCAGGGTTTAAGACCGCGGAGCGGGGAGGGGCTCACTGCCGACCGCCTGGAGCGGGAGAACCGCTGCTAGAGGCGAGGGAGACCCCTTCTGTTCCCCGAGAACGCAGCGGGGTGTTCCGTCCGCCAGGGGCTGGAGGTCTGCCTCTGATCCGCCCGGAGAGGTGCGGCTGTCATCCGATAGAGGGTGGAGGAGTGGCCGAGGAACAAGCTGCGGCGTATTGGAGAACTGGCGAGTAAGAGTTTTTTCCTCTCCTCTCTCTCTCACTGCCGCTCCGCGTTGGCCTTTTTCCTCTTTTAAATTTTATAGTGTTTTTTGGGGGGGTACTACACTGTTACAGGAAGTACCCCCCATTTTAATTATTTCTGTTTCCCTCCCCTTGTCCCCTCCTTTGTCCAGGTAGATGGGGATGACCTGCCGGCAGACTAGACTTAAAGCACGTCCTCCCCCAGGGAAAGGGGGGGGGGGTAAGTCAGGCCGAGAAGGAGGGAGGAATGTGGCAGGTCGGAGGGCGGGGCCGGGACGTGATCCTAAATTGAACACTGAGCATAAATTATTTGAACTAAATACAACTAATAAAACAAATTACTTTATATTTCATGATGTTTATATTGCGCTTCAAAAAAGAAGATGCAGTGAGTTTTGAATCAGTGAATTGTTCATTTGAACTGGTGTGTTGCAACCGTCTGAACGAACCGATTCACTAAAATGATTCGGACTTCCCAATTGGTGAATCATTTAAATGAAAATATAGCTATTGTTTAAATGGAGCTGATTCAAATCTGTTGAAATTAAATACATGGGTGATTTTATGTACCAATTTAATGATGCATTTAATTAATTCACTATATATTTAATGATTTATTTAAATATTTATTTAATTATGCATTGAATCAATTCACTATACTTTAATATTTATTTAAAGATTTAAATATAAAAACAATTATTTAATGATGCAAATAATTAAGGAACTATTGATTTAATGATTTATTTAATGATTTAATTATACATTTAATTAATTCGCTATGTATTTAAGAATTTATTTAACTGTATTTAATTATGCATTTGAGTAATTCACTATGTATTTCATTATTTGTTTAATTGTTTATTATGCATTTATTTAATTCACTATGTATTTATTTATTTATTTAATTGTTTATTATGCATTTATTTAATTCACTATGTATTTAATTATTTATTTAAATATTTATTTAATAATGTATTTTCATTAATTCACTATGTATTTAATTATTTAAAGATTTATTTAATCATGAATTTTATTAATTTACTATGTATTTAATTATTTATTTAAATATGTATTTTATGATTTAATTATGCATAAAAGGAATTTACTATACTTAAAGATTTATTTAAAGATTTAAATATGAAAAAAATATTTGATTATGCAAATAGTTAATTCATTATGTATTTAATGATTTATTTAATTATCTAAATATTTGAATATTTATTTAATTATGCCTTTAATTGACTGTGTATTGAATGATTTATTTAAATATATAAATATTTATTTAATGATTTAATCTGGAGTAATTTGTCCCATAGTTATATGCATGTAAATGTGTTTAGAAATGTTTTATATGTTGCACGTTAATTTAATTTTAATTAAATAAAATTGTATACAATTTATTTATATTTCAAGTCGTTTGATATTTTTTGTTACCATGTCCTAATTTCCTTTTATATTAATTGTTTTATTTTGCTAAAAATCTATTAGTAATTCTTTACTTCATTTCACATGCAGACATGTTGAGGAAGATGTACATTAATAAATATTGTGCTGAGGAAAAACTGTCAATTTGTATCTGCTGTCTGATCTGCCTCTATAACAGGCTGTAAATAATGTGTTCACAAAAATCCGATTCAGATGATTCACAAAGCACTGGCGCCATCTGCAGGAGGAATGGAGCAGTGCTTTTTTTTACCCATCACCATGGCAACGTGTAAAAGGCCAATTGTCTGCACACAATGATCCTGTGATCAAAGTCCTATATTTAGTACAAATGTTCATAAAGCACTGCAGAATTCATTTGTTTTGTGTTCTCTATAGCATGTACTGTATTGTAATGCAAAAATCAGTTTTCAACAAGCCTTTTCAAGAAATGATGGTGTACATTCATACATTCTTCTATTTTAAGTGAACCAAATGTAGTTGCATAAATGTGGTTGTGTATGCATACTCAGTCATAGTCTCTATCCGTCATATTCAACTTATTGTAATCTTTCTTGTTTTTCTTTTAGTTTCATCTTTCTGAAAATGTTGGTATGAGAATTGTGAGAACGTTAATGTAAGGTGTTGGGTTAATAGTTTCATTTGTTAGGTTATTTATGTTAATTTGGGTGAGTTAGTTTGCTTTTTGTTTACCATAGTTTTCTATTATTGTCTTGTTTTTTTGCCCCTGGTGAATTTTTCTTAATAGTGCAAGTGTATCAGAGTTTATAGTCTAATATGTGCCAGTTTTTCCTCCTCTGATAACATTGTAAATATTATTTCACAAAATGTCACTGACAACTCCAGGTTTAATTCAAAGTTTATAAATGTTAATTCAGCTTATATTGCAATTTCAGCACAAACTACCCAGTGGAGCATGTTTTCTATTATAATATCACTGTTTCATGCTGCACAATATTTGCATTTGCACTGATTTTCAATATTTATGAGGCTTTGAACCCCTAGAGAGAATATGAGGAAGTTCATTTATCACAAAGGAAAAACTCTGACAGTGTGTAACACTTTACTATTGAATTAGAAAGAATAACTGCTCACATGAGAAATGCAGTGTATTACTCATGCTTCAGTTTTGGTAAATGAAGACATTGCGTTTACAGAGTACAAAACAACATATTACAAAAGTCTTTTAGTACGACAGAAGACACCTGAGGCATTTGTGATGACTGAACACCAAACATAGACATTGTACACTGTGTTTTATATCTTGTGATTATGTAATTAAATCAGGGTTTGTTGGTTTGCATGTGCACATTCCCTGTTTCAGTGGTAAATGTGAAGAGGCTGTATATGAACAGCAGATGGCAGTCTCTGAATACCAGCTGTCCTTACAAGTCAATAAGATGCTCTAAAGTTTCAGGGTAGCAACTTGCTTTGGCTTGAAAGTGTGCTTGAGCTATTTGAACTAAGGGTCATTAAATCAGGAAAAGTGCAATAACAGATTATATATCAGATTATATATATATATATATATTCTCTGGAAAGTGTTGTGTGATGTTGGGTGAGTGGATACAATGACACCCGGGATGGAGAGGTTTGGTGACCTTGGTGTGCGCACATTTGTAGAGAGATGATTTCACCTCTTAAGAACTAAATTGTGCCCAAAAAAATGCTAAAACAGCAAATGCGAGTGGGGTGGCCAGGCCCTGGCCACCCTCTAGCTCCGCCACTGTTATTATCTTTTTTTAATAAACGTCTTATTGTAGGCTATGATGCAGGCTACTGTCTATTAGGCCTATGTTGTTTGGGAATTTTGGTGAATCAAAAGCAATCAGCGTTTTTTCATAAATATATAAAGAAAATACAGAATTAAGTGTCTGAATTGCAGTTTTGACATATTTAACTTGGGGTGCAATAGGCCTGTTTTAGTCTATGTTTGATTGCTCCATTTCATTCATTCATTTGAGTATTGTATAATTTGCATTCAAAATAAATACTGTGTTGTTAAAAACCTATTTTAGTTAATACTTTTTTGCATTCAAGGGTAAGAAAACACTCACAAAGCCAAAAACTGTATAATATTAGTCATAATAATGTAAAAAAAATACTAAAATTAATGTAGAATATATTTTAAATTGTATAATATATAATTATGTATACAAATATATGATATACAAATTAATACAAATGTCAACCACACAAAAACATGCAGTTAAACACAAATTTAATTGCCATTTAAACTATTATAATACATTTATTTTTTTACATTGTATAAATGTATTACAAATATTCAATAATATTAAGATTAGAATAACATTTTATTTTAATGTTGATCTGTATAGTATAAATTATTATACTAATTTACAGTATAATATAAAATAAAAATGTTTACCACACAAAAGCACGAATCCATTAACATTGCTAGTACATTACAATGAGTTAAATCAATATTAAATCATATTTAAGTTGTAATAATATTTATATTTAAAATCTGATAATTTTTATAATATATTTTTATTATAAAAATACTAAATACTAATACGTTTGAAATATAAACGTCATAATTATATTAAATAATATTATAATTATAATTATAACTATTATAATACATTTTATAAAATTAAAATGTTTTTACTACGTACATGTATAATATATATTTTTTAATATAATCAACATATTCAATATTACATTTATAATAAAACATTATTCAAAGTTTTTTAAGAATTTTGAATAATATAAAATTACTATACAAATGTGTATTATAAAAAATACAAATGTCACAAAAACACGCAGCCACAAAATGTTTTATAATTATGTAGAAAATTATGTTACTACTTCATAAGATATATATATACATATATATATATATATATATATATATATATATATATATATATATATATATATATATAAATCTAACATATTTCTAAACGCAAACTAAAGCAGTATGAGTGAGAGTCGGTGTGAACGGGTCCCGGTGAGTGATGAACCGGTGGATCGGCTGCGGTTGGTGCGGCGCTGTCATGCGCACTGAGTGACTGCCGCTCTGATGCTGCCGGAGTGTGCGTGTTCGCTGATTTCATCTCACAAGCACATACTCGCGCCTCTCCTGCATCCTTCCTCATCTTCACACTGAGCGCACCTTCCTCCGGAGCACCGCGTTTGTGTTTTAAGGTACGTGCGTTTCTCCCTAAACCTCAATAAACGCGTTCAAAGCAGCGCGCACGAGCTGCGTCTCAAACCTGCTGAGCTGCGTGATGGGACATCATCGGCACGTGCAGCATGTCTGGGCATCAACAGAGATGCGTTACGAGTCTGCAGAATTTCTTGTTATCACCAAAGACAGTGTCCTCGAGTCAGCAGCATTTTGGGGGGCATCTACATAAGCAGTTCAGTTGGCAAATATTTTGGGCATCGTCATTGGAAGTCCTAGTCAGCAGCATTTGTGGGTATCATGGGCACGTGCAGCATTATCGGGCAACAACATTTCAAGTCAGCAGCATTTCTGGGCATACAAATAGGCACTTTTCAAGTCAGCAGCATGTTTGTGTATCAACATTTGCAATTAACAAGTCAGCAGGATTTATAGGCATCAAGGCACATGCAGCATTTTTGGGCATCTTAACAGGCAGCTCCAAGTCAGCAGCAACTGTTTTGGACATCAACAAAGATGATTTCAAGTAAGCATCATAGGCTTGTGCAGCATTTTTTTAGCATAAGCAAATCAGCTGAATTTGTGGGCATCAGCGGCACTTTGGGCACCATAAGAATGTGCACCATCATAGGGTCTACATTAAAAGTAATTCAGTTTTTATGCAACTATAATACCCCCCCCAAATGCTGCTTGCACCTATGCTACCCAAAAATGCCATTTAGTATGTAGGCAGATCAATACTGTACATTTTGAGGCACAGCTCAAGCCAGCCTGTTGAATGGAGTCTCATGTTAGTTACATGATGGATAGGCAGTGGTGCGTCTCTGCAGATGCTGTTTGTGGGGCTTTGTTGTTTGACTATGATGTGTGTGTTGATATAATGAAGTGTCAGGACTGTAATGAGGTGTGTGATCACTTGTGTCCTTTTGAGTATCTGTCTATCTGCAGCAGCGGCGTGTGGTGGACTTTTGAAATAAGGGAGGCAGAGTGACATTTCAGCATTCATTTGTTTTCCCAATGTAAAGTTATTTTTACATTTATATAGCTTTCAGGTTAAACAGTGGCGGAGCTAGGGGGTGTCCAGGGGTGGCCGTGGCCACTATGGATTGAAGCCTGGCCACCCCACTCACAATTGCTGTTTTTGAGCACAAGACTTAACATGTACTGCCCGAAAATGTATGTGCCACCACAGACTGATCGCTGGCCCCTGCCCGGCCACCCCTGCGCCAGGAGTGCTGGAGCCTTTCCCAGCTGTCTTGGGCGAAGGCAGGGCATCACCCTGAACAGGTGGCAGTCCATCATAATACAAGAATACAGCAACAAGCATATTTCATGTGTATTTTATCTGTTCGTCTGTAATGTTTAACGTCATATTGCTTTTGGACAATTTGTCGTCATCTTCTTGGTAAACACAGCAGGTTTCATGATGGCATGAGCGCTCAAGCGGCTGTATTCGGCGGTTACCCCTCCACATACACACATTCACGCCATGCTTTTAGGAGCACAATGAGATCGCAATGAATTGAAGGGAGGCTTGAGAGATGCTGCCTCCCTCTGAAACTTTATTCGCTGGGTATCGCTGAGTGACTTTAGAAAGATGACTGCTCTACACATTACTTGAGCTCACATTGTGTGGGCGGCTGTGGCTCAATTGGGAGAGCGGGTCGGGCACTAATCGCTGGATTGGTGGTTTGATTCCCGGCCCACACGACTCCACATGCCCAAGTGTCCTTGGGCAAGACACTGAACCCCAAATTGCTCCCAATGGCAGGCTAGCACCTTATATAGCAGCTCTGCCACCATTGGTGTATGAATGTGTGTGTGAATGGTTGAATGAGTCACAATGTAAAGCACTTTGAATACCGTTAAGGTTAAAAAAGTGCTATATAAGTGGAGACCATTTACCATTTGTTTATGCGGTAGTTATGATGTTGCCAAGCACAGAATGAATTAAAGAGGCCCTGCCCTATTATGCTTTTTGGGATTTGATCTTTCTTTTAGTGAGTAATATAGCTGTTTGTGCATGTAAAAGGGAGTTACTCTCTCCCACAGACAACACTGCTCAAGAACTACAAGAAACGGCTGGTTTGTAGTCCAGCCATTTCTTCTGTAAAGTCTCTACATCACTATGTAATCCATTTGCATAATGCCCTCCTAAGGGCTACTTTGGCCCGCCTTTAAACAAACGTAGTTATAGCCGAGGCCAGGATGAGTTGGGTTAGTGTTGTCGCCATGTCGAGAAGACGCTGTTTTCTTTACTGCGAAAGCAAAACCTCTTTGTTTGGACTTTCAAAAGTAGATGAATTGAAGTATCAGTGGTTTAAATATATTTTTACCACTATCCCTCAGCAGTACAACCACAACCAATGGTGGATTTTCAAGATGGTTACTCCTGAAAGATGGTGTAGTTCCCACTTTGTTGGGACAATCTGGTGCTTCAGAATCACCACCTGTAAGTATGCTTGATTATTTGTGGATTTATCTGCTACCGAGAGTTCAGAAGCGGAGTTTTGTGTTGTTGCTACGGTGTACACCACTGTAGGCCTTTGCTAACATGCTAGCTAATGTTATTGTGTTGAAAGAGTTTTGCTAATCAGTTGCGGATCCACTTTTACCTACAATTGTGTAGATTTATGCAGATTGTTTGTCGTTCTCACTGTCATGAATAGTGATCATGTGTGGAGATACAAACGGTCGTTTTAAGTCTGTAATCCACGGTAGCGCTCGGCTAACCTGCTATGTAATGTTATTGTTTTAGTAAGAGTTTACTATTCAGCTGTGGGCTGATTTTACCTTAAACTGTGTAACAATATGGTTGATGTCAAGTGTCTTTATCAGTGGTAAAGTGTGGAGGTTTATTTGTAATTACAAGCTGTAATGTTATGGCCGCTATCGGTAGTCCATGGCTAACTTGCTCACTAACTAATACTCTGTTCATAAATTCATAGCTCTGGCAACTAAAGTTCGGCTTCACCCATTCCAGCAAATGATGACCAATTCAGATGCATTACGTGTCTTTTAATTGAAGCTTTGCTAGGTTCATAATAATCAACAGTGTACTTGTAAGAAAGCTACAAAAGTAAAACTTACCACTGTGAAACGTCCTGCTCAAGTCTTGCTTGCGATGGTGGTTCAGGAAAAAACCGATTCCACTGTTACCATAGTTACAATAGAGTTTACAGCTGTTAAGGAAGGCTGAAACTCCGTTATTGTAAAGGGTGTTACATTTCCAACACGCGCTCTATGTGGTTAACCAATCACAACAGACTGGGCCAGCTGACCAATCGGAGCAGACTGGGCTTTTCAGAAAGTGGGGCTTTAAAGAGACAGGACCTAAATCACAGCGTTTGAGCAGAGAATGAATATAGGTTTAGCAGAAATGTGCAGTATGCGAAAAATAATGTTTTTTGAACATTAAAGCATGTAAACCTATTCAGGTAGACCCCCAAAATAAAATCATGAATCTGTAAATTAGCATAATATGGGCTGTTTATACTCTAATGCATCTGAATCTTTATGAAAATGTTTATCACAAAAGATGAGCTCTTTACTCTTTGTAATCTTGTTGGGAATCATAAAAGTCTACATTTATGTTTCTCATAAATTTTGGAGAGGAAGAACCAGCTTAAGGCGTGAGATGTGTTGATACAGTAGCTGTTTGTTATTGATTGCAATCAATAACAGTCTTTTAAAACTAGAGCTGGGCAGTATATTATTCAGCTTTTTGATGATTCTTGATTATTCAATATTTATGTATTTGCTCTTACACTGCTTAAAAGGATGATATTTTGTATTAGATATCACCACAGAATACAAAAAGTCATTCTGACATCATCTCACATTTGCGAATGTATTTTTCACAATTGTTACTTTGTATCTCACAATTTTTACTTTAGGCCTATATCTCGCAATTTTTCGAGTTTATACTGTACATGTATCTTGGAATTGCGACTATCTTTTGCAGTTTGAGTTTACATCTTGCAGTTGCGACTTTGCCATGCATTTTCGAGCAGGGCTGGACTGGGAAGCGAAATCGGCCCTGGATTTTACATGGCAACTGGCCAAAAATGTGGTTTGGTTGAGCCAAGGGTTGTTGAGCGGGGGGGATTCGCTGTTCTGCATATCGCCGCGCCGTTTTGTGGTCCGTTCTGCATAACATGGTGGCTCGTTTTAGCAAATCTATATATGGTGTTTCTTGTTAGTTCACGTTAACCGTTGTAGTTAAATAACGTTAATAAATGGAACCTTTTTGTAAAGTGTTACTACATTTTCATTTTGAGTAAATCATCTCTTTGATAGTACTATCGGTCGACCTCTAATATCAGGCAAAACAATGGCGCCACAACATGGGCCGCGATCTTGATTGCTTTGGGTTGAATGGATCACATGCTTCATCACATGACAACAAATACATCATCGTTTTCTAGTGTCTCCGTATGTCCAGTCCACACTACAACTTGAAGACGGTGTTTTTGAAAAGCTCCATTTTCGCTAATCGAAAACGCTGTCTAAGGCTAAAACATAAAGAAGATGATTTGTTTTACTGTCTAATGCACCTGTCTGTCTTCATTTAAGGGTCAGGACACATTAAACAGCAGTGATGGTGGTTAAATGTGATTGAACGTTCTCGATGCAGCTTTAGACATGTGCTTGGTGCTATAGGCAGAAGTCACAATTAATTGGCTTGTTGTCAGACCATTGTTTGCCCAATGATCTGCTGGGGTTTGCAATTGTATGTTTATTAGCCTTCAGTTCTCTGTGTTATCATGTAGGCCTATATGTTTACTATATATGCCACTATGCTTACTTAAAAAAACATATTAGTGCGGTTACTGTATTTGTCTCAAAAGATGCCTGTCATGATTTTGTCAAGAGCAGCAGACAAAAATGACATAAACAATAGAAAATTGGCAATAGAAAGACAATGCTTGGGAAGGCAAACCATAAATCTGATCGCTTAGAAAAATAATGGCTTTAAAGACCAGGAAACTGGCATTTGCGTGGCATTTTTTATTCACTGACATATTGTGATAGATCTTCCATCCTTTGCTCTGTCTTGCAGTGGATGATCATAGAGCAAGAAGGTGATTGTTATTACTTGACCTCTGCTTTCCTTTGATGTTTGTAGAGAAATTCTCAAGGTGTTTCCTTTGTGGATTGGATGTGAGACACCTGTGGTGATGCTCAGGGTTGTCATATGCTAATCGGTTCCAGATAGCCTATTATAAATGCAATTTCACGTGTCTTCGTGTGACAGCTATGGCAGATGAGATTTCTCTCAGTCCGAAAGCTGCCGATTCTGCTGGATAAAATGCTGCATGTCGTTTTGTGTGCATTCACTGTTCCAGCATCAAGCTGGATAACCGTAGACAACATTTGCACACACCCGGAGCTTCTCGTACCGCTTTCTCCCCTTTTTCTCCCAATTTGGAATGCCCAATTGCTTTTAAGTCCTCGTGGTGGTGTAGTGATTCGCCTCAATTTGTGTGGTGGATGACGATTCCCAGTTGCCTCCATGTCTGAGATCATCAACCCGCGCATCTTATCACGTGGCCTTTTGAGCACGTCGTCATGGAGACATAGTGCGTGTGTAGGCTTCACGCCATACACCGCGGCATCCACGCTCAACTTAGCGCCCCACCAAGAACGAACCATATTATAGCAACCACGAGGAGGTTACACTAGTGTGAATCTACCCTCCCTAGCAACTGGGCAAATTTGGTTGGTTAGGAGACATGGCTGGAGTCACTCAGTACGCCCTGGATTCAAACTAGCAGACTAGCGAACTTCAGGGGGTGGTAGCCAGCATCATTCAAATTGGGGCTGCAACAACTAGTTGATAAATTCTATAATTATCGATAATGGAAATCATCGACAACTAATTTCAGTATCGATTAGTTGGATATTTGCAGTCAGCACGGAGAAGCCCCGTCAGTGACGTCACTTCACAGCCAAGTGAAACATCTGTTGCATTATGAAACTCATTTAAAAAACAACGGAGACAAGTTGATGACCCAAGTTGTCCAGCACACAAGAGCACTTTATAAACACTTTTTACGCATACAGTTTAATGTGGAGTGGTTGCTGCTTCAGGTGCGTTGATATAGTGCTTGTGCTGTTGTTTCTCTCCAGTGCGTCACTTAAATTTTACTACTATTTTATAAAGTAAACATGTTATTAGGCTATTTCGTATGGTCTCGCACGATGATGTTTGCATAAACTCGTACGACTTCATCTCGTGCAAATTCCCGGATGTCTAATGCATAAGCATTAGAGGGGTTAAGGACATACGTATTAATATGATCCCCTTCTCTAAACTTAACCAATCAGTAGAGTGTGTAAACATGATAGGAAGCTGTTGTGTGTGACGGAAGCAAGTAATTGTCACAGATTAGATGGAAACGATGTCTAGCGATGACATTGGTGGTAGTGAAAGTTGTAGGAGCTCAAACGAGTGCAGTCGCACGATATAATATGAATTAGCCAAATTTCGAAAAGTCGTTCAAATCCTGTCGATTTCGCCGTGAGAGTGTGTTGGCGCATCTGTGTCAATCAAACCGATCCTAATGGAGAAAGGGAGCGCTGCGCAATTATTTTAATTAAACCTTCCAACTTCACGCCACGATTTCGGTTTCGGTGTAATCAGTTGTGCAGCTTTCATGGATGTCAGACTGAAGTCTCAGCAGTCAAGATGTGCCGGTTTTTAAAGTGTTTTTTTCCCCTCCTGCTCATACAAGCACATGTAATACAGTGAGCACCGGGATGAGTCTTTTCAGAGAGTACAGAGAGTGAAATTGCACAGGGTGTACAGATGATTGTACTATATCAGTGGTCGGGAACCTATGCCGAGCCATGGGGCTCTTTGTTAAAAATCAGGTGGCTCGCTGGGTGTGGCAGGGCGGAGGGCGGGGCCGGGTCGTGATCATACACACCCGGTCCCTTATCAGGCTAATCAAGCCTCCGAGAGGGATAAAGGCCGACTGTGGACTGTAAGCGAGAAATACCCAGATGACCTACCATTTCCTGCTAGACATCGAAGTGCGGATCTACTGGACACTTTACAATAGGACTGAAACGATTATTTTTACGACAATAAAAAATGAAAGCACTCTAAACTTTCCAAACAGCTTCAGGTGATGTAGATCGTAAAGTATGAGGGAATTATAAAAAAATACCAAATAAGCAAATACAGAAGTGCTCTCGTTGTGGAATAAGTGGATCTTGAGCTGTCGCTCCGCTAAAGCAAAACTTGTGTGTAGAGCGTCTTTAACAGAAACGCCCTGGCGTTACATCTTTAATGCGGTTATATTTAACGCGTTACATCTTTAATGCTGTTATATTTAACGCGTTACATCTTTAATGCGGTTATATTTAACGTGTTACATCTTTAATGCGGTTATATTTAACGCGTTACATCTTTAATGCGGTTATATTTAACGCGTTACATCTTTAATGCGGTTATATTTAACGCGTTACATCTTTAATGCGGTTATATTTAACGCGTTACATCTTTAATGCGGTTATATTTAACGCGTTACATCTTTAATGCGCACACACTTGATCTGAGAAAGACTTTTATTACAATTACGAGTAAACCATTATTAAGCCTTTGAATGCAGAAGACGTCATGAATGTCAACATTTGACATAAATGCCTCATTTAGTTTGGACGGATATATTTGACCATGCTCAAGTTATTTTTATACATAACTTCGTCAAAAAATTAGGACGTTTGGACAAGTTCATTTTGTCAGAATGGAGAAAAGTTTGTGAAACTTTAAAAATAAATAAATATATAGAACATAAAACTATAAAACTGCTCCTGTGCTCACGCTTGGTCTTCTGAAGCATACAAGCTGCTGAGCAAAAACAAACCAAAAAATAACATCAACAGATCTACATGAATTCATGTCACAGTTTCCGTGGTTGACTTAAACATTTTCTAACCATCCGGACAACTAATGTCCATTTGCCTGTCCTCTTACAGTGTTGGGTAAGTTACTTTCAAAAAAGCAATCCACTACTGATTACTAGTTACTTTCAAATTGTAATTTGATTACTAATTACTTAATCTGGAAAACAATTTTATTACTAATGAATTTACTTTGAAGTTACTGTCTAAAACCAATCAAACCTGCGGGGGAAAAAAATGTGACTAATACATATAAATAAATAATAAATGTGACACTTTTAGTACTTAAACATTGACTAAAATATTAACCAAATTACAGCAATATGACTAAGAGAGCAGCTTGGCTAAAGTGATCCAATTCATGCAAACTTAACTGTCTGATCTCAAATATGCTGTAGTAGTATCTTCAGGTGTGTGTGTGTGTGTGTGTGTGTGTGTGTCCACTATCTGCAAACTTCTTATATTTGTGTGGCATGTATGTGTACAGTAAGCTTGTTTACCTGTGTTTGTATTGGTGTCAAAGACTGAAAATAATTCTGAAACCCTATTTGCAGACAGCTTTGATTGTAAAACCCTTGTGTAATTGAATGCTTGTTTCTTTTCGGTGTGCATATACAGGTTTATTTGTGTGTTGCATCATGCATGTCTGTGTGTGTGTTTGTGTGTGTACATGTGCAGCGTTTGTGTGTTTACACAACTTTACTGCGAGTGGATTATTTCTACCTTCCTGCTTGTGCTCCCATGAACTGAGTATCCTTTATCACTTGTGCATCTGTAACGCTATTTGAATAGCTTGTTTGTGTTTTATTGTGTACAGTACATAAAGAACAGGAAAAGCTGTTTGCTTAGCGACGTCTTTTTCAAGATGCTGTTCTGCAAATGTTTCCACCTTGTGTGCGAAATATCCCTGTGTCAGACAGGAACAAGTGCTGTTTTCCTTATACACCCAAAACCGATTCCCTCTCCTCCCGCAGCAGCTGCACAGGGACACACGAGGGAGGCGCCTGAGGATGGGGTAGAGCGCAGAGATTTGAGGAGGATTTGTCGGCGACCCAGCCTTGCGTGCCTCAGCCAGGGCAGGGAGCATGCTGACACAGAGCTCGCTGAGATTGATTGTGAGCGCATGAAAACTTGAAATGCTTCACTTTCATTTTCAGTTTGAATAAACAACTCCATTCCGCTGTGTCCATAGTAACAGAACTCACTCATCTGCCATCGCCTGGATACGTGTCCTCAATTCCATGGTGGTTTGTTAGAGCACATGCTCATTAGCTGACACGGCAACACACACAACAGTTTGAAATGCATTTTACCTAATAGTATTTCTTTAGCTATAAATGTGTTATCCAAGTAACTTAATTTTATTTATGTATGTAACTAATTAGATCAAACTTAATTTTGTTAAGTAATGCATTACATTACTGCGTTACCACAAAATGTAATCAGATTACAGTAACAGTTACACCTAACACTGCTCCTCTCCGTCTTGTCGGCAATGCAATTCTCCAGTGCAGCGATTAGTTATAAACAAATTAATTATCAAACCAACTTTGGTTGTCTTAAATGACTGATTTATTGTACCATGACAATAATAATAACGTGTACCTTGGCTTTTCTCTGTCGATGTTTTAAACCTGCATTTGAAGCGTCCATCTCTATTAATAGCTGAGTCACGTTGCACAACAAACTCTACAACGTGCAGTCAGTGATTGTTGATTATTTAACCTCTAGAGGGCGCCAATGAGTTCAGGCTGTACAATCCTCCAGTGCCGGGCACGGAGAAATTAAACTAAAAATAAATATCAGAGTTGATTTGAATCGGTAAATCCGATATTTAGGTCGACCTTTACTTTATAGCCTCAGTCCTCATTAATTACCATTAGCTGTTTATATAAATCAGCATCAACATTTTTTAAAACATCTCCTTTTTTGTGAAAGAGTGTAAATGATTGCAAAATGCAGTGAACTAATTCTTTAAATTCCCTAAAACTATTTTATATGACGTCACGATCAACAGACTTACCAGCAGAGCTTAATGAATATTGTGCGTAATGAAAATGTCACGCACTTAATTTCTCAACACTTTTCTCTTTTTAGCTGGCAGAGAAATGTCTCTTGACCCCCTTTTGTAAACTCAGAGGTACACAGTGAACTGAAAGCACAGAGATACTGCGAGGACGCTTACATAAGACAGTGAGCTGCATGCAACGTCTTTCCTTCAGGTTACTCGCGGTAGTGAGATGCATTTACTCCTCACTTTTTGATTCTTTGAGTGATTTTGATCCATGTTTCCTTTCGAGTGCACTCACTTTAATGCGAGCATGTTGTCATACATGTATAAGTTTGCGTTAAGTGTGTGCATGACTGCAGACAGTGACTGATGCTTATATAATTACTGTACAATGGTGAGACGTACAAAGATGTGATCGTACAGATGAAAAGTGTGAGAAGACTGAGAACAGTCCCCAGGTGAAATACTAGACCTCCCAGGACTGTGAAACAGACTCCACATGGATCAAACACGCACGGTTGAGTAATGCACACAGGTGGAGGACAGTAAAGATGGCAGTATTTCTGTCTTTACACAGTCTGTGAGGCGGTTGTTGAAGCATCTTACAGGAAATATTTTACCCTTAGCACTGCTTTACTCTGACACTAAAATAAGTTTTGCATTTGTGATTTATTATTATCTCCTTTTTTGCGAATTGTTTGTTGTATTTATTCTTAGTGAGACATCATTTACATTTACATTTATGCATTTGGCAGACGCTTTTATCCAAAGCGACTTACAGTGCACTTATTACAGGGACAATCCCCCCGGAGCAACCTGGAGTTAAGTGCCTTGCTCAAGGGCCCAACAGTGGCATCTTGGTGGTGCTGGGGCTTGAACCCCCGACCTTCTGGTCAGTAACCCTGAGCCTCAACCACTGAGCCACCACTGCCCATTTGTATCATGGTTCATTGATGGTTGTCCGAGGTGATAAAAATGAGAAAGTTGACATTTCTACGAACTTGATGTGTTTTATTCTTTGTCCAATTTGGTTTTCTAAATGAAAAAAATATTTTTTTTAAAATATGTTGAAAAACTATTATAATTTTTTTTTTATTTTCGTCCTTTGTTACTTTGTCATGACAATGGAGTTTAAATTAGAGGTCGACCGACAGTGGATTTAGTGCATATGCTGATAACTAAGTTGGTGGGAAATGCTGATAATTGATTAACCGGCCGATAGTTAAAATTGATTTATAGAATGTCAAAAAAATATATATATATTCTTTCCGTAATTTGACGGGCACAAGCAAAAAATCCTAAATGAATAAAATGCCACATGCAGTTTATTGTTTCACCAAAATTCCTAAAATAATCAGAAAAATATTTGGTGCATATCTCAGGAGTTTTAAGTATAAACAAGCCCTAAACACACTTGGGACTCTTATTTTGAAATGAGGAAATTATGAAAAAACTATCGGCAACTATCGCCATAGATTTTTACAGATAATGATAGTTCCAAAAAGCAACTTCGGCACAGATTAATCGGTAAAACCGATATATCGGTCTACCTCTAGTTGGATAAATTTACACAGACTGGGTTAGTAAGCGGTTTTATGGATTTTCGATTCAAGTTAAAACATATTATGCTCAAGTATTGTGGCTTTATTTGTAAAGATATTAAGATCTTATATATTTAGATATTTACATATTTTTCTGCCCATTTCAAGCGTCATTTCTCAGTCTGAGGTGTGAAAAATTGGGACTCAACTAGGTGGGTTTCATGACCCTTTAACAAAGATTAATTAACACAATAAATATATTGTTAATTGTTTGTTTATGCAACCTAATGCATTAACTAATATTAACAATGTATTCTTTTTTTTTTTTTTATGTTTTTACTTATGACTGTTACACCCTAGAAAAAATATCAAAATGACTTTGAACTCAGAATTTAAAAATATGTCCATCATAGAGGCGGTGTATTCACGTAGTTGTATAGTTTGAATTACTTATTTAATATATTTTTGAATAATTTTGTTGATCTGGACAAAACAAAAATAGCCATTAATAATTTATTATTCACTCCTTATTTGTAGATTGTTTGTTATGTTGCAGTTATTCTTGGTTAGACTACAATTGTATTCATTTCTGCATTCGGTTTATACTATAGAAGAAGCCAAACATTTTTCTCTTCGCCAAACAAGCGCATCCTCTGCAAACAAAGCTGCCGTTTGTATTTAAGATTGGCGTCATTTAAAATGAGTTCATTTAGGGTGATGTCCTGGTTTTTAATGTACTGTTCCAGCTAGTGGTGCACCAATCAGGAGATTTGAGGCCAATACTGATCTCAGATTTTAACACTAAGATCGGCCGAAACTGATACCGATTCTTTTAAATTATTTTTTTTAAGTGCACTTTGCCACGCTTTTGCAAGTTATATTGCGTTGTTATATGTTTATGCCCCACACAGTTAAATTACAGTAATAATTACAAAAAGGTTCCATTTGTTAACATTAACAACATTACTGTAATGTTGTAACATGCACTAATTAACAACATATACTGTTACATTTTAAAATCAAAAGTTACATTAGTTAATGCTCTACGAACTAACAATGAACAATTGTAATTGTATTAAATGGCATTACAATTAATAAAGGCTGTAAAAATATATTGTTCATTGTTTGTTCATGATACCTAATGCATTAATACTGGATACATAATGCACCTAATACTGGCCCCCATCTTCACACATATCTTCAACAGATCACTGGAGCAGTGAAGTTCCCTGCTGCTTCAATTGATCCACCATCATCCCTTTCCCAAAGAAACCCAAGTCCAAAGGACTTAATGACTAGAGACCCTTCGCTCTGACATCTGTGGTCATGAAGTCATTTGAGAGACTGGTGTTGGCCCACCTGAAGGACATCACTGGACCCTTTCTGGATCCCCTATTTATAGAGCAAACAGGTCTGTGGATGATGCAGTCAATATGGGATTGCATTACATACTTCAACATCAATACAGACCAGGGACTTATGCAAGGATACTATTTGTTGAGTTCAGTTCAGCTTTTAACTCCATCAACCCCACTCTCCTATGGACCAAATTAACCCAGCTCTCTGTTCCCACATCTATCTGCCAGTGGATCACCAGCTTTCTGACAGACAGCAGCAGCTAGTGAGACAGGGGTAATTCACCTCCAGCACCTGTACGATCAGGACTGGTGTCCCCCAGGGATGTGTGCGCTCCCCACTACTACAAATGACTGCTCCACCAAAGACCCCTGTGTTAAGCTCCTGAAGTTCACAGATGACACTACATTCATCAGCCTCATCCAAGATGATATACGTTGCATTATTTTGCACTGTAAGCTTCTGACTCCATGACAAATTTCTTGTATGTGTAAGCATACTTGGCCATGAAGCTCATTCTGATTAACTAATGTTAACGAATGGAACCTTTTTATAAAGTTACCAAAATTACATTTAATTTTGAATGCTAACATTTATTTGTTTTGTAACAGTTATGAGTAGTTCTACTGTCAATATCAAAAGGTCATTGTGACATACTGGCAACCAAAAACCATGAGAGCATCACACACAGTAGAGGTACGTTAAAAAAATAAGAAAATATTAAATTAAAAATACCCTGGGAAAACACACTAAAAAAAATAGCATCATGTCATTGGCCCATTTATCAAATATTATTAACTCCTTATTTGCAGGTTGTTTGTTTGGTTGCATTTACTGGTGACACATTAACTCTTATTTAAATGATTACATTATTTAATTTAAGTTTTTACTTTTTGAATCTTGTCTTTTTTTGTGAACATGCCACTGATGTGTAGTCATGTCCGGTCTTGTGTAGTTGATTTGAGCAGAGTTGTGTTGAGCTGTTGTTTTGTAATGCACTGTGTTCAGGTAATTTGCATTGCATTGTCTTCAGTTGAGCTGTAGAGTCCAGTTTTCAGTCCTCGGAAATGCGTCGTCTGATGCCAGCAACACGCTAGTTGAGTCTCGTTACGCTGAGTGGAGAGTTGATTTTTGGAAACTCCTTTTTAAAGCCAGTGAAGAGACTCTGTTAGAAGTGTCTCTCTCCCTCTCTCTCTCTCTCTGCGGAGCTCATTTCCTTTTACAAGAACTCTACAAACGTGACCGTCAACAATAACAGCCTCTAATAAGCCTCATTCCGGTGTCCTGACAGCACCGAGGCCACTGGAGTTGCACGGGATGTTGGTGCAGCTTGGCAGGTTTCGAGTAGGAGACCATTCAGAGAGAGAGAGGAGGCTGAATATTAAACATCGCTGTTGTGATGGGACACATGGTGGGAGTCGTGTAGATTGCTCCAAGTTCAGCTCTTGAGTTTTAACTCAATCTAGAACTGGGAGAACTACATTATTAGCATGTTTTATGTAGGCACTAATGAACTAATGTCAAGAGCCATTTATGAAAGCATGTCAAATGTATTACATTGTTTAAAAACTCCAATTATGAAGATATTTGCATAAACGTTCTGAGTACGCTAGAAATAAAGGTGTAACATGAAAGCATGTGTAAAGTGTGTAATTGTTATGCTGTTAAAATACTTTCTCCTCTCTTAGCTTAAAATGTTTGCATGCTGCCTTAAGGCTAGGATGAGCACTTTATTAGGACCATAATGTGGTCTGCTGTTGTAGCCCATCTGCCTCGAGGTTAGGTGCATTACGAGATGCAATTCTGCTAAAGTCTTTCCCCATTCTGATGGTTGATGTGAACATTAACTGAAGCTCCTGGCCCATAGCTGTACGATGAGTGTAGCTTTTTGTGTTTTCCACGTGGAGTGATGTCTTGTGCACAATTGATCGTTTTAGCCTTGTAAAGCATGGATATGTTCGACACATGCACACTATGTCTGCTTTGTGGTATTTTCCATTCAATCCCAGGCACATGCGCGAATGATGTGCACAGGCACGGTCCACATGTCTAGAAAAATTGGGCTCTTAATATTGCAGTGTTTCCCCATAGCATTTTTTTCAGCAGAGAAGTTATCAGAGTAAAAGACTTTCCACTAGAAGAGGTATCGTAGGGGCCTGGGTAAGCTCAGCGAGTTAAGATGCTGACAACCACACTTTGAGTCCTGGGTTCGAATCCAGGGTGTGGTGAGTGACTCCAGTCAGGCTTCCTAAGTAACCAATTGGCCCGGTTGCTAGGGAGGATAGAGTCACATGGGGTAACCTCCTCGTGGTCACTATAATATGGTTCTCGGTCTCAGTGGGGTGTGTGTTGTGTGTGGATGCCGCGGAGAATAGCATGAAGCCTCCACGCACGCCATGTGATAAGATGCACGGATTGATGGTCTCCGACGTGGAGGCAACTGAGATTTGTTCTCCGTCAACCGGAAGAGGTATCATGTCGGGTGTCCTGCTTCTCTGTTGTGTTTGTGTACGCACACACAAACAGCCTTTGATGGCCTGCTATACCTGCTATACGACGACGTCATTGGGAATAAGTGCATGCATATGGTGGGGTCCCTTTCGCTTCACAGAAGTGTCCCATTTGACTGCACGCAGTATAAACTCGCAACTGACTGGTTCTGGCAAGTGTTACGTTGCATCATGGATTTTAATGAACCATGTAAAATGTCAATAGAGAATAGCGGTGCTCATAATTCAGCAGTGGCGCAGCTGAATGTGTTGAAACACCCGCAGTTACACATTTTTCGAAATATTTGAATATTTGTTTAAATTTTGGTCTGTTAGCTGAAATGTTACTTTTGTCGACTTATCTGTGAATTTTAAATGAACAAGATTAAATATTTACTTATAGAGGGATTTTAGGCCCTTTTCAGCTGGTCAGATTTGGAGACTAGCCAGTAGACTAGTTAAACACCAGCTTGCAGGCTGGTGCCAGCTTAAACCAGCTAAGACCAGCAAACTACCTTAGGCTGATGTAAGCTGATTTTTACAAGGGTGAGCCTCTGTGTGTCTAAAATCTTAGCCAAACATCTAAGCTTGCAAAGACCAGCCTAAACCAGCTAAGACCAGCAAACCACCTTTGACTGGTTTAAGCCCTTTAAAATGGGGAGATCCTCTGTATGTTAAATGTCTTGGTAAGAATTCTTCTCTACTTAAAAACACTAGCTAGATCAGCCTAATCCAGCTAAGACCAGCAAACAACCTTAGGCTGGTTTTAAAAAAAAAATCAGCAGTGTGAGCCTCTGTGTGTCAAATATCTTGGTGAGACTTTTTTCCTGCAGAAAAAGATCTAATAGACCAGCCTAAACCAGCTAAGACCAGCAAACCACCTTTGACGGGTTTAATCCGTTTAAAACAAGGAAGATCCTCTGTATGTTAAATGTCTTGGTAAGAATTCTTCTCTACTTAAAAACACTAGCTAAAAAAGATCTAATAGACCAGCTAAGACTAATAGTCTATCCGTAGGCTGGTTTTATAGAGAAACTCTGTGCCAAAAATCTCAGTGCTCTGACCTCTTGTGCGAGCGAGACTTTTTGCAAATAACCTGAAGGCAGAGTCGCTGCACGATAGCTGGTAAAAGCGAGTGGCCACTTACTTTTGCTCTTTCATCTCCGATGGAAAAACCCCCAGTGTACTGCATTTACTTAAAACAGTCAAAGGCTTTTCAAACACAGCACTTTGAAGAGGAGTGTGAATTAAGAAGCTGACAAAAAGTAACCACCACCGAACTGTTTATTCAAACACATATAAGGAGATGAGAGACTTTTTAGAAATGTTGAATTTATGGAGCAAGATGATCTGTATAATTCAACTCGGGAGCAAAATGACGGCTTATCAAAAGCAACTTTTATGCCTTTTACAGTATTAAAAGCTTATGATAGTTTATCCTGTGACATTAGAGTGAAGTTTGTGGTGTTTGCAAAGGCAAGAATCACTATTATCATGGCTCATACTTACGGCTTAAGTATTAAACGCGCCTCACACGTTTGTGCTATAGACATGAATGATACCTCAAATCACTTGGCTTGCTAAAGAGATGTGTGTTCTTTCATTCTGAAGTGATAAAAACATTAATGTGAACCTCCAGAACATTTTCCATAAAAAGTGTGTTAGTTTGAATATATATTGCCTTGGAGTTGCTTGCTTTTTCAAGCATGATAAAAAAGTACTACTTTTTACTTTACTATTCAAAGTTCACAGTCCAGGCAGATGGAGGAAGTGAAATGAAAAACTATTCCAGCTTCGCTGTTCCTGACCGTATAAACTCTAGCCTGTTATGCTGCAGCGATGGATCGGTGTGTTAAAATATCATCATGAGAAAATTACCTTGTGTTTGGCCTTCCGTTTTACCAAGCACTTTCAGATCATGTGTATCTGCTCCTGCTATATTGGAGATTTCTGGCTGGTTATCATGGACTACACCAAACGCTGTGATACCATCAGTCTGTGTGAAAACTCTTTTAAATGCTAAAGAGATGAAACTTCTTGCAGAGGGTTTTACTGTGCACACTGTTATTCACCGTTAAGCACAGTGAGCTATCATCATGCAAAAACACTCCTCAAGACGTTGAGTCTCAATTAATTTGAGAACTGCAACATAATACCTATTATGGCATTTAAAATGTTCCTAATATTGTTTTGGGAGTCCCCAACAACAGTTTTACATGCATGCAATGACAAAAAACACTTTTGTTGTCTTATAAAATGCATTTATGTTTACCTGATTTGCTCAGCGACTCCCAAATGATTCGTTCAACGACTAATTTTTCCAAACCCCTCCTTTGCGTGACGCTAATCTGCGGTGATTGGTCAGATGACCCAGTCAGTTGTGATTGGTATACTCTGTGCAGAGATTGTCGGAAACGGAACGCCCATCACCGCTTTGTAGTAAAAAAATCTAAATCAGAGAAGGAATTTGAGTTGATTTATGTTAGCGATCATAGCCCAAAGTTCGGTGGTAAACACCCAATCAGTTATTGTTTGCGTTAGCCCAACGCATAAACATATTGGTAAAGCACTGCATTACTACAAGTTATTGCTCTATTCTTTATGACAACTCCAATAACATCGACAAACATCTCACATGTTTCCAAAAAATTGACATTGGAGACCAAGAAGCTGCGCTGAGCGTAACTTACACAACACACACAAATACTTATTAAGCATGCTAAAAAACACATAAAAGCAACAATTATTAATAATACTTACAGGTTGTGATTCGGAGGAGGAAGCTGATCCAAATAAACTTGGTACTGAACCTTCCTTCAGTATCAACCGGCTCGCAAATCCACACTTGAAAGCATTCATGTTCGTAAAGCAATCGTCATTAAAATGACGCGAACACAGCACAAGGTTCCCACTAAGTAGGCCCTCGTGGTGGCGCGGTTACTCGCCTCAATCCGGGTGGCAGAGGACAAGTCTCGGTTGCCTCCGCTTCAGAGACCATCAATCCGCGCATCTTATCACGTGACTCATTGTGCATGTGGAGGTTCATGCTACTCTCCATAATCCACGCACCATTTACCACACGCCCCATTGAGAGCGAGAACCACTAATCGCAACCACGAGGAGGTTACCTCATGTGACTCTACCCTCCCTAGCAACCAGGCCAATTTGGTTGCTTAGGAGACCTGGCTGGAGTCACTCAGCACACCCTGAATTCAATCTCATGACTCCAGGGGTGATAGTCAGCGTCAATACTCGCTAGGCTACCCCGGGCTCCCAAAATTTGGGGGGAGTTCTAAACTTTCAACATGGCGGAGGAGAGTACAGTTAGTTTGTACTTTTGCATGACGGGTTTTGCTTATTTTTGTAAATGCATCTAATTGTTAGCGCTTGCTGTTTTGGTCATATTCATTTATGTTTATCAGCAACCATTCTATGCATGTTGTACAATTTTACACTGTAAAAATATCTTGCATTTGACAAGTTCCATTATCGTCAGCAAGCTAACTGAGTAGATGGTCTGCACTTATATAGCACAGTTATTTTACCTTAGCGGTTAGCAAAGTGCTTTACATTGCATCTCATTCACCCATTCACACACCAATGATGGCAGAGCTGACATGCAAGGTGCTAGCCTGCCATTGGGAGCAACTTGGGGTTAAAGTTGCCCAAGGACACTTCGGCATGTGGAGTCATGTGGGGCAGGAATCGAACCGCCAACCCTGCGATTAGTGGACAACCTGCTCTACCACCTGAGCCACAGCCACCCCGAGTCATATGTATTATAGTGTCAAAATAAAAGTTCCTCAAGAATTATGTATGAATGAACCTGGCGTTCTGCATGCTTCCAGTTCTTTCTGAGAACAAAGCGCTTGAACACAAGACACTCGTAATTACAACTTCAGAAGTGCGAAGTAGGATAATTCCGATAGCACATGAAGGCAGCATAGTAGTCGTTTTTGACCAATGGATTTCCATGAATTTGGGCGGCTGTGGCTCAGGTGGTAGAGCTGAGTTGTCCACTAATCTCGGGGTTGGCGGTTCGATTCCCGGCCAACATGACTCCACATGGCAAAGTGTCCTTGGGCAACTTTAACCCCAAGTTGCTCCCAATGGCAGGCTAGTGCCTTGCATAGCAGCTCTGTCGCCATTGGTGTATGAATGTGTGTGTGAATGGGTGAATGTGTCACAGTGTAAAGCACTTTGAATACCGTTAAGGTTAAAAAGGCGCTATATAAGTGCAGATCATTTACCATTTACTTTTCCTAGCATTTGTGATTCCTGGTTATGGATTAAAACATGTTTTTTGGTTTCGTACCGATTTTCTAGTGAATCATTTACAATAGGGATGGGCAGTTTGGAGTAATTTTGGGAGCAAATGCTGGTGTTGTTGCATTGATGTTGCATCAAGTTGTATTGATAATACTGTGAATTTATGGTGTTTTACTGTCCTTTATGGAGCTTAACAGGTCATTATGTGGCAAATAAATTCTGTGAAGAAAGAAATACAGGTTTGCAGTAACATTAGGTTGAGTAAATAATGAAAGTACTTTAAGGTTTTGATTTTTACTATTTATTAAGAACAAAAGGAGTGTAAATGGTCATGCCATACTAAATAAAATGCCAGAATAGAGGACGTCACCATATTTCACATTGTCTAATCACGTGTTCTTTACTTATAAAGTGTGTAGTAATCTTTTAATTTCCACACATTACTTTTGCTACCCAAACAAAACTCTGCCCATTTAAATTTGAGTACTTGGTGGAAGTTACCTCATTATTCATCCTGAAATAAACACAGAAATGCACAATGGCAAATAAAGAAATGCATAATAGCAAATGCCAAGGGCACGTTAGCTCTTCCTTCCAAGTATTTTCAGTGCTGTGTGAAGAGTGCAGATTTGTAATCTGTAAATAAATGGATTCATGATTTATTCCAGGGTTGTCATTGTGGTTGTAACTTGCGTTTTCAGTGTCTTTAGCTGTCAGAGCTGTTGGCCATCTTTCGTAACGCTCATTTCGGTGACTCACACATCACTGGTGTGTGGGCCGATTATGAGAACTTGAATGAGAGTTATAGACAGACAAAGAGAGATGGATTGTTAGTGCTATTGGTGAAATAATTGTGGAGTTTTTTTTGCGTTGCCACCCACAGTCCTTAACATGAGACACCAGCACATAGGCCAAAAATGAGATCGCCTTAATATAGTGCTGTCCTGGACGATATATATATATATATATATATATATATATATATATATATATATATATAGAACATTCACAATTGTGTTGATTTTGTTGGCAATATAATATTAAGCATTATTAATATTAAGTCGTGCTTTCAGTTATCTGCAAACAAAATAAAGGCTTATGGGAAGCTAAACAAGACAGAAATATATTATGATTGTGTAAAGTAAATCTATCCCTCAAAATAATTATTCAGTATTCTAAAATTCAACTGGGTTCTGAAAAATGTTATTTTGTAGTTTTTTCACACCCTGTTCAATCACACAAAAGCAAAAGTTTTAGTTAAGATATATGTGTAACCAATTGTGTGGTGGTGGCATAGTGGGCTAAAGCTCATAACTGGTAATCAGAAGGTTGCTGGTTCTATCCCCACAGCCACCACCATTGTGTCCTTGAGCAAGACACTTAACTCCAGGTTGCTCCGGTGGAATTGTCCCTGTAATAAGTGCACTGTAAGTCACTTTGGATAAAAGCATCTGCCAAATGCATAAATGTAAATGTAACATTAGTTCATGCATTAGGTGTTATGAAGTTACAATAAACAGAAATGTAATGTCTGTCTTTGGCGTGGGCCCCAGTTGTACTCGGATCCGTCATATCCTGCCGGAGATAGGAGGCAGGGGTGAGGAGCCTACCCCCGTGCAGGACGGGACTCAACAGGTGGTGGTGGGGTGGTGGAGGTTGCCGTGTTAGCACACTGAAACAGCAATGTGATAGATTGTGAGCAGACTTATAAAGTAACGGCTTACATGTGATTGGCTGGGAGTTACCCAGCTAATGGCGCGATGATGCACAGCTGCTAATCTTCCCGCTAGAAATACGCTGTGCTTACATTTCATGTTAACTAACGTAGTTTACTATTGTTATCAGTGTTACTGATATATTTAGGTAAATAATGCTTTTTATTATTTACCTACATGATTCATTTAATTATGCTTTGTTGTATATTGGTGCAAATAAATAAAAACATTATAAATAAATATCACTCTCTTTGTTCATTTAGTGGACAATTCATTTAGTGCCTTTGTTTTTTTTTTACATTTAAAATCTTCTTGGGTGGCTGTTTTGGTGAAATAATTGTTCCTGTGTGTGCAAAAAAGCCATTTCAGAGCAAATGCATAATAATTGAGATATTGAGATTTTGTAGCAATATCACCCAGCCCTAATTTAATATTTCATTGTTTCAGCGTTGAGATTAAACAGAGAGCAAATGGGAGCTATTGTCGAAGTCTCCTGCTTCTCAGATGTTTCTCCTGAGAAAAAAACATAATAAATTCTGCGACTCCAGGGTGACGAGTCACATGACATTTACGGCTCAAATCCAGCAGTGTCCAGAAATGAGTGCAGTTGAAATGCTAACAGATAGCTCTCTCCTGATGTCATTGACCACATGCATGAGTGTTATGTGGCATGTTTGCGCAGTTGTCCTCAAGTTATCAGGCATATGCGGCTGCGTTTGGTCACTGCTGCAGAGAAATCGTTGGCATTCTGCCGTGCGGCGTGTCACGCTCACTGAATCCTGAGCGAAAACGCATCAACTCGTGCTGCCTCTGCCACTCTGATAAGAAACATCGGTATGCGCTGTGTGTGCTGCGTAACCTTAGATACGCCGTCACCTTCACTAGCGGGAGAATTACAGCAGAGGAATTGTGTCTTCAAGGGTCTGTTGTTTAGAGCAGGATAGAGTCTATTAGAGCTTTGTGAAGAATATCCTCATCAAATGCACTTTTTTTTTATTCATGTACACACAGTCGGTTTGTCTCAAGTAAATGTAAATGGGTGGATTTGTGTCAAAATGTCAGATCTGTGCTTTAAGCCTTGCTGTGTAAATGCAGCCTTGTAAACCTGCCACTGTCTATTACTGTATGTCATTAATGAATTGAGCAACAAACTCACTTGCTGTAATTGTTTACTGACTGTTTATTGAAAATGTACGTAAGGCAATGTTTGCTTAAAGGGTTAGTTCACCCAAAGCCATCCTAGGTGTATATGACTTTCTTCTTTCAGCCAAACACAATCAGAGTTATATAAAAATATATCCTGTTCTTCCAAGCTTAATAATGGGAGTGAATGGTACCTTTGATTTTGAAGCCTAAAAAAGCACATTCCTCCATTTAAAAAAGTAATCATACGGCTCCAGGGGGTTAATAAAGGCCTTCTGAAGCGAAGCGATGCGTTTTTGTAAGAACAATATCCATATTTATAACTTTATCAACTATAATCACTGGCTTCCGGTAACGACCGTCCGCGCATTCACTGGCTTCCTTTATCCTCTGCTCTTCCGCGTTCGTCAATTCGCCTCACTCGTGAACACGCGGATGGCGACTGAAATGGTTTAATCCATGTCTTCTGAAGCGATACAATTACTTGGGAAAAAGACCAAGGAGACTGCAGATGAATTGAAGTGGATAAAGGAGATAGATTTTGGTATCTTCCTCACCCCAAACTGATTTTATATCTTCAGAAGACATGGATTAAACCACTTAACTTGTATTTTGTGGTTATATTCACATCATATCTCCATCAGAAAAAGCTGTGTGTGTTCTGCGTTTGAGATGGCATAAGGCTGAACAAATAATGAGCGAATTATCATTCATTGATTTCATAATTATTCAACCAGAATGAATAATCTGAATGAACGGATTCACAAAAATGAATTTTATTTCTTTGTGTTATTTGGACGTTTTAGAAGAGTGTTTTTAATTATTGCCTCAAACACTCTGAAAGACTGTTATAATGTGACATGATCAGTGATTTAACGGTTTGTTTGTGTTATGTCGGTAAAACTAGTAACATGAAAACTACAATATAAAATAAATAATTGCTGATCTGCTGTCCTGTTACTAATGTAGGTGTAGGTAAATATAGGTAAGTTAGCAATGTAAATACTTCTTAGTTACACCCCAATACTGAAAAAGATCCAACACGGCGACTAATCCATAAGACTGAAATGGTCTGTTACATTTTGGTTGGTTCCTCATCCAAAACTGATCAAATTGCTTCAGCTGTATGCTCCCTTTTCGTGTACATTTGTCATATGCTTTTACACACACACACACACACACACACACACACAATCAAGTAATCAAGACACAACACCCCCTGGCATTCTCTCTCATACAGGTGGGCATTATGACCAATATCTGATCTCAGTAATTTTATATCATGCGAAATGTACAGTATGTCACAATATAGGATTCAGTGTAGTTTATATTGGCATGGGTTTGTATATTACATATGTGACTGTGGCGATTATTTAGCAAAATGATATTACATTGTTCCTTGCATGTATCGTGACAGTTCTGAGGTGAAATGTCCACTGTGTGGCGCTATAAGCGAGTGAAGTGTTCTCCCAAACTGATGAGGTTTTTACGGGTAATGCTTGTGGAGGTGAGCCCGTTGGCGAGCGCCTGTCTGGGGAGAGAGAAAGCGGAAAGGACATCCACCTGAGGTGAACTGCTACTAATTACTGTTTCCATGTTCGTGGTGAGAGACGGGGGAGATAAAAGCAGCCCAGTCCTCAGAGAGAGTTACACACCAGAGACTGTCTGTGTTCTGGAGTGTGTTTTGCTGAAAAGCTGATCTTGATTTCCATTGATGCTGAAAAGCAATCATTTGTTTGGCATAAAGCTGGAAAGTGTTTACGGTTTTATTTTAATTAAGAGCGACTCACGTGGACTGTTGAAACCAGCTCCCGCTTCTTCCTTTATCTGCGTCAATCACGAACCGTTGTCACACTGGTGCCGAAATCCAGGAGGAGGAGGAAGAGTATGCTGCTATAGAGTCGTCTTCACTGCTGGAAGTGTTCCGATCCCTCGCCAGCGTCCACCAGGATCAATGCCAGGTCTTCATTGATCTGCGGGCAGAGCAACAACAGCACTTCGAGATGTCCCTTCGAGGCCAAGAGGAGGACCCACGGGTGTTGCAGAGCTTGATGCCTCATGAGGGGGCGCATGCTGCGACCCCGGCAGCAGCAAACCCCCATGTGTTGCTCACCAAAATGTGAGCGCAAGACGATCTGGAGCTCTTCGAGTGCACGGACCAAGCTCTGGAATGGCTGCGTGCGCAATGGGCAGTCCAACTCTTACCGCTGCTGACCGGGGAGGCCCTCCGGAGGCTCTCGGTCGACAAACTCCTGAGATACCCGGAGTTGAAGAAAGCCATCCTGCCGCATCCCTGGTTCCAATCTCTGATGCTCTGATGCTGAGCGAAAATGGCCGCCCGTTTGGCTTCGCTCTACAGCTCCGTGACGACTGCCGGTGATGTCATGCTGGAGCAATTCATCTCAGGTGGATGTCCTTACTGCTTTCTCTCCATGCCCTCACCTCCACAATTCTCTACTGAGTTTTAAATCAATAATATTGACCTTCCTACCCTAAACCTTAAAACTAAACCTAACCATTAGTGCCAGAAAAAGCAAATGTGAGATAGAGGTCGACCGATTATTCGGCCGATTTTTTGCATTTTTTACATAATCGGCATCGGCCAATATCCACGCATATCAAGCCGATTATTAGGCAGGCGCATCTGTGGGCGGCCTAGTGTTGTTGTGGAACACGTGTTCGACGCACGCTGCCCCTAGAGTCATTTTCCAGCAGAGTGAGCAGACCTCATCCAGTGCCTAAGGAAGGAGCTAAGTTCCTTGGAGAAAACAGTAAGGGTTAAATTTGTATAACTTCTTTAGATTTAATTAAAAACTTTTGATATGTTACTGTCAACTTCAAGAAAAAACATGACAAACGCGATAGGCGACATGACGTTCGGCTACTTTGGATATTGATAGCGTAGTTGAAGTTGCATTATCACAGCAGAAGGGTTGCTATCATGTCACAATAAGCAAGCAAGAATTTTGCAATTACAGACAGTGAATCTGAGACTTTTATTTGTTCTGGTTGTGTGTCTTATATTTGAGAGGGTTGTCACTCAATGCAGAGAAATAAGTAATAAAAAAGATACCAACGCACTATAGGCTATTGAAGGACTGGCTTTGGTAAGCTCGGACGTTACAGGTTCTGCTGTCAGTACTGGAGAAATTAAGAAAATACATTCTTTATTGCTATAAAGAGAAAGTTATTTTATCTCGCCAGCCATTTCTATGTATAATAATATGAAACCATTTGTCTGTGATGCAATTTAGCTATTCGCAGTCAGAGAGAGAGAGAGAGAGAGAGAGAGAGAGATCTCGCGCACAGCGAGCACAACACAGCCCAGCTAAATGAGTGACAGAACTAAACATTCAGACATAGCCTGGTTTAGATCTGTGATTATTAGTCTGATTTTATTTTAGATTTCGCCTTCCAAAGATTATAAAAAGAATATTTATACATAAGCCGCATTCTGTCTAGCACAACATCCTTCCCTTCACAGCGGTGCACTGACATTTCTCCCTAAAACTCAAACTTAACGTCAGAATCAGCACGATCGGTGATTGTTGTAAAATGCTACGGTTGCTAAATTGCGGGACGCGTTTAATAATAAAAAGAGCGCAAGAGATTCCGTTCCCAAGGCGGCGCGCGCTCCGAAACACACCGCAAAGAGACAAGCAAACTATAGGCTACTTTGGGTTTCATGCGTCTAAACGATCAACTATACACAAAAATATGTGAGAATTCACTTAAACACAGTTTATGTCTTAAATGGACGTAGTTATGGAAATAGTTGGGAGAAAATATGCTGCATCAGGAGCCTATTAGATCTGAACTCGGTCTTAAAGGGGAAGCTGTCTATTAAACGTGACGATTGAGCCATTACTGCGAATCAAACAACAAAAGGCAAAGAGAAAATCACTTACAGCTCTTGAATGAATAACTTCTGCATTAATAAGCATTAATCTATCTATGATAAACTATGCAGAGTTATTTTACAATTGATTACTTTATTAGATTTCTTTTTAGACCACACCTGAACAGTAATGTTAGTAGACCTTCCTGAAATTAAATCACTGTGTTATATTTGTGTAATATATATATATATATATAACAAAAAGAACCGTTAAGAATACAGTTAAAGTACCGGATCGATAAGCAGTATCGGTAAGATAGTAATACCATTAAAACCTTAACGATTCCCATCCCTAGTTATGCCTGTGCTTCTCTTGGATGCTCTGAATATTGGATTACGTGTCTGGATTGCCCCTTAATTAAAGCTGCATTTGGATCTCAACCTTCGTGTCTCGGAGCAGTTCGTAACACCTGCTTTGTGTATTTAATATATTTGTTATACATTATTTATATAATATGTTTTTACATTATACATTTTTAATTTAAGTGTACAAGTGCAGATTGGTCAAGTGTTCAATAAATGTATTTGTTGAGAAATGTTGTCTATCTTAAGTAATTATTTGTGTTACATTTTATCTTTCAAATAAAAGGTTCAAATAAGAGGTTAAAAACAAGCACATATCGGCCAAATATCGGCCAAAATAAATCGGCAGCATTAATCGGCCATCGACCCGGATTTCAAAAGATCGGCATCGGCCTGAAAAAAACAATATCGGTCAACCTCTAATGTGAGATGTGAAATGCAATTGCTGAAGCAACCACATCATTTTGTGTGACACTTTCAGCTCAGGTGTCAGCTCACGTGCTCTTCAGGACTCCTTTACATCGCGAGTGCAACGCTCTATCAGTTGAGCAACCGCGCACATTGTAAATGTAGTTGGTTATGTAATGCAAGCATTAAAATAAGTAATGCGCTATAGTAAAATTGTTTAGATGTCATGAGAGAGCATTGTGTGAGCATTGTGTGAGGAACAGGGTGAAAAGTAAGTGTTTATGAACTGATAATCTGTCATTTTACTTATGATTTGTGTGAAGGGGAATAAAAGTAATTGTTGTTGTAGCGCCTCTAGTGCTCATTTCACCAGAAAACTGCAGCGATAAGTACAATGGGCCGTGTAAAAATCATTTAGCAAAGATGTAGGTAAAGAAACATGATTCTCTGAGACTCAAAACCGTAAAACTAATGTCATGATACATAACACACACACACCTGACACGCACGCTCTAATGCACCAAGTTCCTATTGCTTGGCAACTGTAAACAGCCTACAGTTAAGTTAATGACCTATTGGGTGCATGAGTGGGTGAACAGACTGTCAGTAAGTGGATGGCTGAATTCAAGTGTTCACTCGTGTGTTTTGTTGACATTTCTTAATTATCCGAGTGAGTGTGTGGGCAACAACAGACTCCTCTGCTGCCTTGAGTTCGTCTTCAGAACACCTACTGATATTTATTTTTCAACAACAACAAGAAAAAAGCCATTTTCTACTCTTGTTTTGTTTTATTCCCCTGAAGTCTATTGTTAGTCAAGGTTTCATGATCATTTTCGACCCTCTCTGACCCTTAGAATTTCCATACTAATCTGTTTTCGGTTGAAAAACTTCTTTCAAAAGTCTTGTTTCCGGTGGATGAAAATGCTGTCCCAGTGTGGATGAGAGGCGTAATGGTAACAAAATCAATGTTGTTTTCTAGCGAAAATGTATTATTGTAGACCTGGCCTAATACACGCTGTTTCATGGTAGTACATTTGACATTGCCAAAATATGTACAGTTGATGTTTTGAAGCTACTTAAAGGGGTCATGACACATTTTCTTTTTTTTTTAAATAATTGTATTATCTTCCCTAAGGTCCATGTATAATGTTAGTATAGTTTGTTTGCACCAAAACAGTCATAATTTAGTCATATATCATAATTTTCCACCCTGTCTTGGGCCCTCTGTCTGAAATGCTCTGTTTTAAGCTCTGTGGCCCTTTAAGACTTCAATGTAAACGTCCATTGTTCTGATTGGCTAACAATGTGTAGCCCCTCAAATACAGCCATATTTGAAACTCAATCAGGATCATAAATTCCACATGACCACAACATTTCTAAAACAAAATTTCACTATTAACATATAATGCACATCTAACACATTTCATATGAATAAATTAAACTGCATCATAAACTGTCAAACAGTCATGACATATGAAATATTAACGAATGAAATTATCTTCCGTTAGTGTTTTAACTGCCATATCTTTCAATACCAGTTCCATTGCTATGCTTGAATCGTATTGTGACGGGTTCACAAGCAATCCACGCTGAAATGTTCTGAAAACACAAACGTAATACAATCCACGGTGACGTTGGGTGCTTCAGCAGGCCAAAGCAGAGACGCTGGTTTTCACATCTCACATCTTCCATGTTTGTTTACACCATAGACTGTAAAAAAAGATGGACGACGCCCCTTCGCTCTTTTCCATTGGTGAGAACTGAAGCCGCCAGTGTCCCGATATGGCGCTGACATCTTGGGACTTGAGTCTGCGCAGTTGCGATTTCGAGACCAGACCTGCGCAGTAGTGAGCAGGAAGTAAAGCCGCAAAATCAAGGCCCCGCCCTCACTCTCGCTGAATCAATCGCAAGCACACGCCCCTGCACTTTTGACTTATTGACTTATGATGGTGTGAAATAATTAATTATAGAAATTTAGATATTAAATTTAAAGCTCCAATCTCCTCAGTCCTCCGAAGATCCCGAAAAAAAGTCAGGTGGTGCTTCAGTGACTACTTCACTCAGAGAACCTGTCAATCACAGCTGTCAATCATGATGTCACAGCACCGTTTTTATAGCATCAAATAACTAAAAACAAACTTATTTTGAAAACAAACACTTGAAATGACATCAACGTGATGGAAACGGCAGTAAATGACAGAAACTGTCTTTGGAAAAAAGATATGTGAAGTGTAATTTAATTGTTTAGTTGGTCTCACGTCCCGTTGAATAACATGGGGAGGCGGGGTTTATGACCTATACTAGGACCAGTCACCAGGGGGCGATCAAGACGTTTTGGCTTCACTTTTGAGGGCTTGTGCGGCACACTTGGTTTACACTAAGAATGACATGATTTACTTACATTGTTGATCCAAGATGGCGGGGCGGTTGCACGCAGCGGCAACTCCGGATCCAAAATGGTACTATTTTTGTCACTTAGCCCGACTTTTACGGCACATAGACATCGGAGCAACCGGTGTTCGTGTCTACCATCGCCAGACACTGTTAAAATATAGGATTCATGCAACAACCAAGCTACATGATGATCTGCAGGAGTTGCTATGCAAACTCTGCTTGCTGCGGAGACCAGGCCTCCTGACCTCGGCGTCGCCTGATGACGGTGGCGGGGGGAGGGGATGTCCTAAGCTGTGTTGTTCAGATTCAAATATATTGCATTGTGGCAGACGAGTAAAGCATCGATTAGACAATACAGAAATTCACTTTAGAAGACAATATATTATTTGTTTTATTCCCATATCATTGAACATAAAACTACAGTCGACCGCAATCCATTTTGCATTGAGTTCATCAATCTGTCCTGCATTTGGGGCGTATCACTGGAATGTTCGTGCGCTCATGATTGTGATGTCACAACAACATGTCTGAACTATTAGTTTAGTTTGAACAGATGGACTGGGTAGGACCTTTTACGTTTCCTTTTTTGTTATTCAAAAGAGCAAGAAAACCCCTTTTTTACTATGATACAGCCTCTTTAAATACACCTCCATTACTTTTCTGTCTCTTTTCCAGAAAATCAAATGAAACTTACAGCATTGTATCAAGCTCTGTGTGTGCGGTCGTGCCGAACCGTGTAAAGGTTTTGATACAAATAGACGTCATTAATCACTGGGGCGCGTGTGAATCAAATCTGATGGATTCACAACAGCGTATCATTAGTACGATCACACATTCTCTTTAAAGAAACCCTGATAAGACGTTCTGCTCTGAACACTTGCAGTTGGAGTCATTTGAAAAATGTAAAATGAACAAATAAACTTTTGCACCAACAATCATCCATGTGATATATATAATCAGCCAATCATGTGGCAGCAGCGCAGTGCATAAAATCATGCAGATATGGGTCAGGACCTTCAGTTAATGTTTACATCAACCATCAGAATGGAGAAAAATGTGATCTCGGTGATTTGGAGAGCGGTGTAATTATTGGTGCCAGATGGACTGGTTTGAGTCTTTCTCTGTCTCTAGAATGGTGCCAAAAACAAAAATCATCCAGTGAGCGGCAGTTCTGTGGACGGAAACACCTTGTTGATGAGAGAGGCCAACAGAGAATGGCCAGACTGGACCGAACTGACAAAGTCTACGGTAACTAGTAATAACCGGTAACCAGATGTAACGGGACCCTGTCTTCCAAACAGTTCCACTTTCGACTCATCAGTCCACAGAACATTCTCCCAAAAGCTTTGAGGATCATCAAGGTGTGTTCTGCCAAAATTCAGACAAGCCTTAATGTTCTTCTGGGTTAGCAGTGGTCTTTGCCTCGCCGCTCTTCCATGGATGCCATTTTTGGCTGGTGTCTTTCTGATAGTGGGGTCATGACCTTTGGTGATGCGAGAGAGTTCCTGCAGTTCCTTGGCTTTTTTGTCCTTTTGACTTCCTGGATGAGTCGTCGCTGTGCTCTTGGAGGAATTTTGGAAGGACGGCCACTTCTGGGAAGGTTCACTACTGTGTCAAGTTTTCTCCATTTGGAGTCACTGGGGTTCTTTGGAGTCCCAGAACCTTTAAAATAACTTTGTAAACCTTTCCAGATTTCAATCACCTGTTCCTCCTCATTTCTGGTATTTCTTTTGAACTTGACCTAGTGTGCTACTGGGTGAAACCTTTTAGCAATCTTCATGCTGCTGAAAAAGTTATATTTATGTATTGATTTGATTGATCAGGGCTGGTGTGTCTAGTCCAGATGAACCCCATTATGAATGCAGTTTCATAGATTTGGGGATTAAGTAACTAAGGGGGCAAATACTTTTTCACACAGACACAGTTGGTATTGGATAACTTTTTTGCTTCAATAAATAAAATTTCTTCATGACATAATTTGCTCAATTTGAGCATCTTCAACCTTCACACAGAATAATGCAAATCAGTTGCATATGAAAATACCTGTTTGATAACCTTCTTTGCCCAAAATAACATTTAGCAATTTTGGAATAAAGGAAAATTTCATCAATACAATTTAAAGTATCCTAAATACACATTTAAATAATATTTTCACCCTCTTTGCATAATTTGAAAGCTTGCACACACAGAAAGTGATATTTAGCTTGATTTTTATTTGACTTTTCTGTGCACTTCATGCGTCTTATATTTCATAAAAGCACCCAAATTTAAAGAAACCGAATTGTCGAAGTGTACAAGCACACACAGATGTCCTATAAATGTCTTAAGCTATGGACTTACACAAGGGTTTTATAAGACGTTTGCTTCATAAGAGAAATATCGCTGAACCAGCACTTTCAACTCTAAAACTCAAAATTGTTCTTCATTGTTTTTTTCCAATTTGGTCCGAGACCCGTCAGATAACCTCATGAGCAAGCTTTCCAAAACACTCCAATAACATTTGCTGTGCACCAAAGGGCTTTCCTTCTTATTAGATGTTTCTCTGAAGAGGAAATGGTGTTTGTAGGTAATTCTGTTTGAGGTGGCTCTTTTTACGGTATGTTGGCGAATTTGGGGGACAGGACAAATGGTATTATAACAACAGATGAGTTTCATTACGAAGTTCTGCAGGTTTTGCTGTGTGTTTTTAAACAGCCCGTGACAAAACAGCATCTGTCGCTTTGTAATAACATTTCACTTGTATATCAATGCACAAGTTATAGTTTTTATTTGCATTGCAAACTGTTTTATTATTATTATGTATTTAATGAAAACCTTTTCAGATGAAACAGTTTCTAACATTGGATTTAAACGTTGGGTTTGGCAAAGTTGCCAGTATAGTTGCATCGAATCTTTAATTTGATACACTTGTTGTGACTTGTGGGACTTTATTACATTTTTTAATAGAAAATAATGCATAACAATTTTCAACAATCTACCAGCAACACAAAAACAAAATATATTCAAGATGTACTCCAGTGCATCCGCGCACAACTCATCACGCGCCCCACTGAGAGGAGGTTACCCCATGTGACTCTACCTTCCCTAGCAACCGGGTCAATTTGGTTGCTTGGGAGACCTGGCTGGAGTCACTCAGCACATCCTGTTTTCAAACTCGTGACTCCGGGGGTGATAGTCAGCGGTAAAACTCGCTGAGCTACACAGACCCCCCCAAGATGCAATATCTTTAAACAATCCTTAATATCTTATCCAGTCTTCTATATCTTTTTGGTTTGTCTTGTTATAAGGATGCTGAGATATTTCTACTAGAAAACAAGACCGAGATCATTATGCAAAAACAAATTATTTCTGGGAAAACAAGCAGACACAAATGAGTTATTTAATGCAATGGTTCATGCAATATATTTAGCAAAATATGCAGAGCTCTATCCTTTGCTCAGGAAGTGGAGCAGTTAAATGGAAATCCTTCATCTTCAGCCGTCAGCTTCAGGTACTGTGATCTTGGACTGACTCACCTGCCATCTGTGAGGAGATGAGCCGCTTCTGTGTCTCGTCATGTTCACACAGAAAGCTTGAGGGAGAGAGAGACATCACTCACAGACGGGTCAGAACCATTCACTGGTGACGGGGAACAGCACATCAGATGCAGTGGCGGCTGCTGGTCTTTCAAAGAGGGGAAGCTCATTTTCGGCCTACATTAAAAACTTATTTACCCTATTTTTTGCACTAAATCAATCTTAGGTGTTGATCTGCCCTGCTGTTTAATTCTAATTTTTTCCTCGTAAGGAAGACTTTCAAATGGCTTCGCCAAAATCAGGTCGACAATATTAGCACCGTCTGCCATCGTGCGCAGTTTCGCCCGTACGACGCTAGCCTAGCCTACTGTATGAATGAATGAATGAACGAACGAACGAACGCTCTAAAACAAAATATATTAAACTTGGTAAAACTGAAACAAGGAATGTGGTGTATAATTGTGTGAAATGTATTATGCAAATTGACTAGCAATTTGGCCAAACAAATATAAAGAAATAGGTTGCAGCAGTTTGTCTTTCGACTACACTTGAGAAATCCGCGATGGGACTGAGCGCGAAATAGCTTCAGTGACTTCTTATAGTACAGATTTGCTGTCAATCAAAAGGAGATGCAGTCTTTCGACAGATCCTCCAATCATCACGCTGAAGCCCGGAGTCCGGGCCAGCCCACTCCTCATTCACCCCCAGAGACGCTGAGCGTCCGTGGGCGGACATAATCGCAGCATTTATCCAATGACCGTCTATTTTCGAGCACTGAAAAAACTGTTCAGAGCAGCCCCATTGAAGTCAATGGACGCTCGGCTTCAACAGAGAAATGCACTGATGCTACGGGAATGTATGAGAAGTAAATCGAGTCAGCCGACCTGCTATATGTAATGTAGCTGATTCTGAACGAACTCGTCTTCGAGATGAACGTGTTCTAACGCATTTTTAGTCAATAAATTGTTTACACAATAGTACATATTTGACCATTATTTTTTTGACATTATAGGGGAAGCTGAGCTTCCCTTGCAGTCTTAAAGAAATCCCCACTGATCAGATGTACTTTAATGCCTCGCAGGGAAGAAAAATGACTAATTAACACGGTTTAACATCTCATCTGTTTCTCCTTGACAGCAATGGCATTCAGTTCTGTGGTGAGATCCTAAAATATAGAAAATACAAACAAAAAGATGTTTCTTCTAGAAAAGAATTGCACTAAATTACATAGTGAATATTTTGTAATAAAGTGCAAGAAAATTGGGGAAATATATTTTCTTTTTTCTGTTGTGAATATATATATATATATACATATACAAAAGAAAAAGATTGCATTGAGGTTATATTCTGTGCTCCTAAAAATAGATTTGTAGATAAATTGACAACAAATGTTCTTCTTGACAACAATTGCATTCAATTATGTAATGAATACTAAGTACTTTTAAAAAGTATTACCAAAAAAACAAAACAAGTAAGTTTCTCCTGGATATCAATGAGGTTAAATTATTTTATTTATTAAAAGCTCATAAAAAAAATGTAAAAATTAATTGACAACAAAAAAAGTTTTTTTTTCTAGACAACTATGACATTAAATTAATAGTTTTGAATCAAATCGAACACCTATGAATTGTAAGTCTAATTGATTTGCTTTCATCCCAAATATTCACATCCCTATAAATTATGTAGTGAATTCTTAATATTGTAAAAAATATAAGTTTTATTTTATTTTTAAAGTGGGAAAATTGGGAATACAGTATAGAGCAATGAGATTTAAATTCTTTAAGAAATAATAAAAAATATATATATTTTTAAAAGTGTGAAAATTGGGAATACAATATAGAGAAATGAGATTAAAATCTTTAATAAATAATAAAAAACTATTTTTTAGAAAGTGTGAAAATTGGGAATACAATATAGAGAAATGAGATTAAATTCTTTAAAATATAAATAAATATATATATATATATATTAAAGTGGGGAAATTGGGTAATACAATATAGAGCAATGAGATAAAAAAATGTAATTTGTTTTTATAAATTTTTTTAGTGGGAAAATTGAGAATGCTACGGAAGAGGATTAGGGCCAAGCAATAATAAAAAAATAAAACCATCTCGAGATGAAAGTCATTATAATGCGAGATTAAACTTAGAGTTTTTTCTCGAAACACAACGACTTTATTCTCGATATTTAATGTGTTTATTCTCAAGATTGTATTTCGACTTTTTTCTCGAAATTTAACGAGTTTAATCTCGCATTATAATGACTTTATTCTCGATATTTAATGTGTTTATTCTCAAGATTGTATTTCGACTTTTTTCTCGAAATTTAACGAGTTTAATCTCGCATTATAATGACTTTAATCTCGAGATGGCTTTATTTTTTTTTATTATTGCTTGGCCCTAATCCTCTTCCGTAGAATACAGTATAGAGCAATGAGATTAAATTCTGTAATATTAAAAAAAAGTTTTATTTGGAAGACCTGTAACTATTAGGTATTTTAAAATTGTTTATTTTCATGCCTGGAAATGTCTTGGAAACTGATAAAACCTTAAAGCCATGGAAATTTAGAGAATATACATGTTTCTAGTTTTCCTCTACCTAAAATGATCACAATTATTAATATTATGATTGGCTAGATATCGTTCTTGTACAGAGTAAAACTTGCATTTATTCTTGTGAGCTTAAATCCAAAGTCATGGAATTTTATTGATCAAAAAGGTTGGCAACACCGTTTTGCTCTTGTCACATTCAATGCACATTCTCTATGTGCACCGTAATGGTCACTCCTTAATTTTACAGCATAAATGCAAAGTGTGATTCGTTTTAAAATAAGGTCACAATGCAAAAATATCTTAATGGTCCTAAAATTAGACTACTATATTTGTCATGCAAAATATAACTTATTTATTTTTGCACAGAATAATGCAAATAAGTTGCATATGAAAATTCTGCTGCGTTTTGTGATTATTTAGAGCCATATTTCTACAATAACACTGCAAGACATTCATTCAGTCATTACAGACTCTAAGGAAGGGAAACTTTGCTCATGGAAGCTTTTATCAGATGATATTAAGATGAATTGCATTTCCTGAGCAAGCTTGTAGATGTAGTTGGTTATGTAAAGCACAAGTTAAAATGTATCGCCTTTATAAGTCATGCGCTACAGTAAAAGGTTTTAGATGTCATAAGATAGCATTGTGTGAGGAATGGGGTGAAAGGTAAGTCTTTATGAACTGATAATCTGCCATTTTAATCGTGATTTGTTTGAAAGTAAATGAAAGTCTTTGTTGTTGTAGCGCCTCTAGTGTTCATTTCACCAGGAAACTGCCTCGATACCAACAACAGGCCACATATGTCATGGTTGAATAGAACACCACAAAGTTTGCTGCTTCAGTATTTGTAGATAATTTTTTCACATGTTTCTATGGTATACTGGAAAACAATGATAAGATTTCATAAGTTTAAATGCTTTTATTGGCAAAAACATTAAATATATGCAAAGAGTTGATATTTACAGTGTTGATCCCTTGTTTTTCATAACCTCTGCTTTTCACTCTGGCTTGCTGGATATCAGCTTCTGGCCAAATCCTGACTGATGGCGATCCATTCTTGCCTTATTAGTGCTCTGAGTTGATCACAGTTTGTGGGCTTCTGCTTGTCCACTCGCCATTTGAGGATTGACCACAGGTAAGATCTGGGGAGTTGTCTGGCCACCGATCCAAAATGTCAATGTAATGATCTCCGAGCCACTTCATTATCACTCTTGCCTTGTGACATGGTGCTCCATCATGCTGGAAAATGCACGGATCATTGGATGCTCCTGGATCGTTGGGAGAAGTTGCTCTTGCAGGACGTTTTGATACCATTCTTTATTCATGGCCGTGTTTTTGTGCAGGATTGTGAGCGAGCCCACTCCCCGTGATGAAAAGCAACCCCACACATGGATGTCTCAGGATGCTTCACTGTTGGCACGACACAGGACTCATGGCAGTGTTCACCTTTTCTTCGGTCTATCGATTTTTCAGATGTCCCAAACAGTCGGAAGGGGGCTTCGTCATAGAAAATAAATTGGCATCATTCTTCTGCTGTCCAATGCTTGTACTTCCTGCAGAATTTCAGTCTGCCCTTGGATGTTTTTCTTGGAGAGAAGTGGCTTCTTTGCTGCCCTTCTTGACACCAGACCATTGTCCAAAAGTCTTCCTCTCACTTTTCGTGCAGATGCACTCACACCAACCTGCTGCCAATATTGAGCACTGGTGGTGACACGATTCCGTTGCTGACTCCTCAGGAGGAGACGGTTCTGGTGCTTGCTGGATACTCTGGGACATCCTGAAGCCTTCTACACTGCAGTTGAACGTCTCTCCTTAAAGTTCTTGATGATCCGATAAATGGTTCTTTCAGGTGCAATATTCTTTGCAGCAATTTCCTTGCATGTGAGGCCATTTTGATGCAAAGTGATGATGGCTGCATGTCTTTCTTTAGAGGTAACCATTGCGAACAAGAACACAATGATTGGAAGCACTTCTTCCTCCTTTTATAGCAATAAGTCTGCTCTTATAATCCAATCAGAATGATAGTGATTTCACCTGACTAGTGCTTGTTCACACTTTCCCAGGTGTTGCTGATATGATTAGTAAAATGATGTTGGCTGGTAATTTTTTTTATTTTTTTTGGCTTTTTGCAATTATCTAAAATGCATCTGATCACTCTGCACAATAATCTAGAAACAATGTGACAACAACTGAAGCAAAAAAGGTCACGAAACACAATGTATGTCACTGCCAATACATTTGGCCATGGCTGGTACTGTATGTGGTAATATCCACATCTGACTTGCATAAGAACACATCAGCATTCGTCACGTATATTCTCAGTCACATAAATTGACGGTGAGGGACTCCCCTGTTGCTTTGTGTTGTTTTAACTTGGTGACTGATGGTAGTTTTGGTCTGACGGAGTGCCGCTTGTGGAGCGCTAAAGGTCACCTGTCACCATGCCTCATTACTGCAGAGGAGCGCAGAGCGACACACACGGAGCACTGCAGTCACGGTTTACGTACATAGCAGAGGTTTTAAAGGTCAAGTTTGTCCCCTGCAGTCCATTTCTGATAATTAAAAAAAGACAGCATGTCAAATTACTGCTCTCAACGGGGGAACATTTCACCATACATGAGTGTGTGTTTAATTTTAGACACTTGACTTCAATGGAGATGCATTGTGTGCACTGATCATTTAACTCTTGGAACAGTTACCCATTGCAAAATAATAATAATAAAAAAGCTTGGCTTTTGAACAAAATCATGATTTTAAATAAATGACGTTCTTAATATTACAGCATTAATATACTGTATCTTATGTAAGTGTAGGATCTCTACGATTCACGGCCTCTGACACACTTTTAGGGCAGAAATTTATAAGAAAATAATAAGACAATTAGTACATATATACAGTAGAGTTTCAGCATCTTTGGAGCTTGGAAACTTAATAATGCGTTCCAGATTTTGCCAGATATTTTAATTAGTTTTGCACTAAATAAACAGCCAAACTGCTTATTCTGAAGAGCCATATTGCATCACTTATTCTTTAAAATACACTATTTGAGATTTGAAAGTAGTGTTTTTGTGAATAAATGAAGGGGCATTTTTAGTTATAATATTAATTAAACTTATTAATGAATTAAACAGGCCTTTGTTTTGGAAAAACTAGCTTCATACCATGTGACCCACATTTGGTTTTCGATGATTGAAAATGGGTAAAATGTGGTAATTTACACGTGGAGCCACATTTAGAGCCTTACATCTTTTAGATGCAATCATGTAAGTCCTTTTAAATGAAGATACACAAAGGACGTTTTTAAAATTATATTTTATATATATATATATATATATATATATATATATACATTTTTTTTTTTTTTTTCCTCCCGAGTTTGTTTTTGACGCAAGAATCCCTGACTTTTACATATGGACTTAATGAAAAATGTAATCTTACAGAAGTCGTTATTTTTATTTGTATAGCGCCTATATTCTATACTCTAGTGTAGAATGACACCTTTAAATGACTAAATTTGTTGGGAGTCTTTTTTCAGAAATTATACGTTTTTGGATCCGGGATAGTAAGTGTTATTTCCTAATTGCTTATGCCTCAAAAGTCATTTTCTATACTTTTGAGGCATAAGCAATTAGGAAATGACACTAACTACCCCAGAACCAAAAGATTTATAAATTATATTTGTTACACAGTGATCAAAGGACATAATTAAATTAAGTCTATTTCTCTTTCCACCCTCGATACAGAAACGTGACTGTTGCAGTCTATCCCAGTTGTTGTAAACAGTTTGTTACATATATTCCTCCGTAGATTTAGTGTGGTTGTGTTGATGGGGCTCAGATCAGTTCTGGCAGATCCCTGAACCCCTGTCCTGGTTTGATTAACTGTGCCCAACGTTTCCCAATGGAAACCCGTCCTAGTTCGTCAGTTCCCTTTGCTGACCGGTTCAAGCCACACACACACACACACACACACACACACACAGAGAGAGAGTTATACGACAAATCAAGGACACGATTTGGTTTCTATTGTAAACCACTGACCTTTTGACCTTAAGTATAATTAATTGTGAGGTCACGCATGCATTATTCGGGAGTTGTTTGGAAGTTTATTGCTGGTCAGATGCAGCTGTGTGATGTACCATGTTTTCTGGGCCACCTCAGCAGGAGCCATACATCACGGTTTGAGCGGGTCATTTGGGTTGACCTTTAGTGCGAATGATTGATGGGTAAATGACAGTTGCGCAGCATCATAAAGATGAAGTTTTGAGTTTGAAAGAGGAGGCGTTACTGAGGAAGCAGGATGGGAATATATGGCGGATCATAATTTGAAATTTTATGAGCCTTTGCGGGCTGAAATTATTTTGAGATTCAGTTGTCACTCGCACTTCATACGTTTTTGATCGTCTATTCAGTTTTGAGTACTGAAAAAAACTATTTAAATGAGATTTTACTGTAGCTCCCAGAATAACACACAAACGATCCTCTGCCCAGAAATCTTCTGGCATAAATTGTGTAAGTCTTTAATCATCTAAATGTTGTTTTTGATATATTTGTTGACAGATTTAAGAGTACCGCATAAAGAGAAAAGGTGACAATTGGGGAAACATATTTTTGCTTTATAGAGATTTTACTTGCCCACTGTAATACCCCCTTACAGTTTTTTTTTTACAGTGTTGTAGTTGTAAAAAATTTTGTCATTAACAAATTAGTCTGTCCGAGATGATAAAAGTGAGTTTAAAGTTTAAAATCATGCATCAAGTTCATCAAAATGTAATCATTGTGTCCCATAATTTTTTTTAATAATTTATAGCAATAAATTTAATTAATAAATTAATTAAAAAATGTAATGTGGTGTAACACTCAAGGAAAATGTACCTTGAATACATGAGAGTGCTCAACCTAATCATTAGTTTAAAAAACATTCAATTAAAAAACAATTTTGTGTCAATAACATCAAAAATGTTCTTAGGGTTACTCCATTTGCCCTAGACAAATTGTCAAAAACAAACTACAGTCATGAGGGTTTTGTCAAGTCACACACATCATTTCAAAGCAGCTTTACAGAATGTGCATTAACAGAAAATGAAACTGTAATATCTATAATGTCTTCGTCATCATTGTGTAGTTTGAATAAATTTGATTGTTAATTGTGTGTAAAAATACATGTGGTAGTGGGGTCGTGGTCAAGCGTCCGTCTGGAGAGAGAGAAAGTGATAAGAGCGCTTGCACCTGAGCTAGAGTATGTCTAACACCTGTCTCTAATCCCAGTGAGCATGAGGAGAGCGGCATATAAGCAGCCACACCACCAGCAGAGAGTCTCACGGTGAAGCTGCTGAGCTGTGATGTTGAAGATTTGTGATAGACTGTGTGATGATTAAGTTTGTGATTAAAAGCTCACCTGAGACCTGAAGCACCCTGTCCCAGTGTCCTCCTTCCCTCATTATGAGTGTCTTCACTTACAATGCATAATTAGATAATAATTGTATTAATAACCCCAGTGTGCAAACTGTAGGCGACTGTGGCAAGGAACACAAAACTCCATAAGATGTTGATTAATGGAGGAAAATAACCTTGGGAGAAACCAGACTCACTGTGGGGGCCAGTTCCCTCTGACTAACATCATGAATATAATGTAAATATTACTTATGTATAGTGGGGCGGCTGTGGCTCAGTTGGTAGAGCGGATCGGCCACTAATAGCAGGATTGGTGGGCAAGACACTGAACCCAAAGTTGCTCCCAATGGCAGCTCTGCCGCCATTGGTGTGTGAATGGGTGAATGAGTCACAGTGTAAAGCGCTTTGAATACCGTTAAGGTTAAAAAGGCGCTATATAAGTGCAGACCAATTACCATTTACCATAGTGCAGGTCATGGTTTAAAATGAATAAGCTAAGTAAGTGTTAAGGGTCAGTGTTTAATCAAAGATTTTGTATGAAGATTAATGACTAATGTCTTTGAAGTCCATCCTGGATTAACTGCAGAAGTTCATATTGATCCATTGTCCATGTTAATTGGCTGATGAAGGCTTTTATTGGCACTTAATTGATTGTGTAGTCCATTATAAGAGTGTAGTCCATCATTAAACCAAGGTGACGCAGGAAGAGATCAGCGAGGTGCATCGCAGTTCAACCGGCAGGTAATTTCGGTCAGGTCTATCCTAAGTCAAAGGTTCAGACAATGGCATCTGAAGTATCCTGTGTCTTATGGTTGGAGTTGGCATCAGTTCATCCTCTTAAGTCCATCGTATAGACTGAAGTGATGTAGTTTAAAGGCGTCCTCTCTGTTTTATGGTTTTCTGGTCACATGACAAACAGAAATGCTACATGCGTGTTGTTACACCATCTGAATGATTAGGTGGAGAAAAGTTTGGACCCACTTTATATTAGGGGCCCACCAGAAAATAAATGACTTTTAACTCATGACACTGGCAGTCATGACACTCTTGAAAAGGTATAGCATATTTTTGTGGGTATGACATATTGATAGGATATTGGTCTTGGCAGACTATATCTGCTATGCTGTTGCAGAGCAAGTATGGAGACTTGCTACTGCTAGAAAATACAAAGACATACTGAGTTAAGCATGAGGACATGCTGCGTCTGCTGCTGCCCAATTAGACAAAATTTAAGACATGCTACATCAAGCTTTTATGACACACTGCTGCACAAATAGACATTACAAACAATCAGTTTTGGCGCTACGGGGGCCTACAATGAACTTCAAACATAAAACTACCCTGCTTAGAATGAACAAATCTGCCCATTTAAAAAGTCTCTTTAATAGAAAAAAAGGAGAATGGATGATAACAGTGCTGGACAGTACAAAGGTAATCAAAGTTGGGGGGTCTGGATAGCTCTGCGAGTAAAGACGCTGACTATCACCCCCTGAGTCACGAGTTTGAATCCAGGCCATACTGAGTGACTCCAGTCAGGTCTCCTAAGCAACCAAATTGGCCCGGTTGCTAGTTAGGGTAGTGTCACATGGGGTAACATCCTCGTGGTCACTATAATGTGGTTCTCGCTCTCGGTGGGGCGTGTGGTGAGTTGCCGAAGAGAATAGCGTGAAGCCTCCACATGCGCTACGTCTCCACTGTAACATGCTCAACAAGCAACCTGATAAGATGCACGGACTGACGGTCTCAGACGCGGAGGCAACTGAGATCCGTCCGCCGCCACACAGATTGAGGCGAGTCACAACGCCACCACGAGGACTTGGAGCGCATTGGGAATTGGGCAATTCTGCAGAGATTTTCAAGGCGGGACACATAGAATATGTGTTCAAGTAATGGTGGGAATACAAACAAATGTGTTAAGGATTATAGGTCAAAGCAGTTGCACATTATTTCTGGTTAGTCTGATATGTGGGGATGATTTGGTGAACTGAACTGACTGCCGTGAAGGATTAGATTGGCTAGTTATATGGTGCGTTTTGAATTTTGACTCCCAAACTGTATTGCAAAAGGCTCTGGACTGATCTGGGGTCCCCAATAACAAAATCTTGATCTTGGCGGTTAAGAGCGTTTTCTATGAGCAATTTTAGAAACCCAAAACTGCACCGAACATGAACATGTGAGGACGCACTAAGTGCTGCTTGAGTTGCGGTCCATGTGCCAGGTTCTGAAATGTGGCCGTATAGTGCTGCTCGTCAGTGTAACTTCATTATATTTGTGCGTAACTTTATTAACATTTATAATGTACCTCGCTGGAAATGTTTATACACATTTAACCTAATTAATTACACAATTATATATTGTTTTGTTATAACTTTATGTAGAACAATATATTTATTTTACACAATCACTGCTTTGTTCTAGGGTTGCGCAGTTTACCGGTACTAACAAAGTATCGTGAAACCATTTTTTTTTTTAAATGGTACGGTATCATCTTGTTGCTAATTTCCGTACCATATTACAGTTTGCTATCATTAGCAAAATTATATGAGATGTGACAGTTTTGAGATGAAATTAATGACAAACCTCCAGATATGGACATGTGTGATCATTAATCAGCAGAAGGATGTAATTTAATTAATATACAGTCAGATGTGCTTCATGCTATAGAATGAACAAGAGGTGTCTCTCTGCTCTGTCATCTGCTTCACACACACACTCACACAAACACAAACGCAACACACTACTGGTGCTTAATTTTCATGCAGTGTGTTTATAGTATAAATGGCTGTTAACACTTAAATGAACTCCTCGGGTGCAGCTCGGAGATTTCTGCTCAAGAGTCGCGACAGGACTATCACAACATTAATGGGAAACTTGATATAACTAACCTGTCAAAAACAGGATAAACTCAAAGGTCTGTCAAAATAAAAGTCCTGCTTGAATAGAAGATCTATTCAACTGAAAGCGTGAAATTGAAGACAGAAAAATTTAACTTCTGTATAAAAATGTATTATTTAAAAAGTAGCAATATTACTCCTAATAACAATTATGTAATAGTAGATGGTTGTATAATAATAATAATAATAATAATAATAATTCTTATGATTATTATTGTTATCTGTAAGCAATACAACAAATGCAAGTGTATTATCAGCATGTTTTGATTCAGCCATAGCAGCCTTGTGCAACAGTTAATCAAATTTTTTTTTTTCATTAATATTTTCATTAATAGTTTGAAGCTCTGTTGTGCATAATTTTATTGTGGCAAAAATAAAATAGCAAATTTTGGTAAAAACAATTGATATTTTTATTTGATGAAAGCTGTATCAATTTGATTAAATACCATTTGATCATAACATTTAACTAAAATATTTAACGTGGAAGCCATAAATATTCAAACGGAAAACACATAATGTGTATCTGTGTGACTTTATGCAGTTCTTTGATACAGTCATTTTCTGTGTAATTTTATAAAAAATCTGAGGCTTTTTATTTGTTGATGATAGCATCCATTTAGTATCGATACCGAGTGCTGGTGTCATACCAAAGCCAAAATGTTTGTATCAGGGCAACCCCAACCAAGCAGATCTATCACCCAGTCTTGTGTACTGCTGCTGCTCTGAAGAGCCATGTGCACAGAGTGTTTGCTAGCTAGGTGTGCCCATGCCCACTGGTTGAATGACGTAATGCTAATGAACATCATTTCTGTGTGTGCCTTGGCCTGTTTGAGTGGCTTAAATGGCTAGTGACCTGACTCATAATGTGTACCTGTGCCAGGAAAGCCCAAAGCTTATTTAACTAGTGACTTAGACTATCTATGTGTGTATTTATTTTGTGCCAGGCCAGATTTGTCTAAGGCTTACCTTGATAAAAAGACACTTCTATGTGTCATGGCAAAAAGCAGACCTTACCGTGCAAGCTCATAGAAGAAAAGCCCCAGCAGTCACCTGAACAAATAACATTTTCAGAGAAAAACTCTTGCAGTGCACTGCAGGGAAACCAGCTTATCAGCAAGAGACAGAGACAGACAGAGAGAGAGTGAAGGAAGTTGCTTGGCTACCTGATTACATGTCAAAGGACCATTCAGCCTACACCATGCGAGCCGATTAGCTGAACACATCACATGTGAGTAGTTTTTAATTATATAACTAGCAGCTGCAGTTTAAAGAGCTAAAATGCGAAAAGATATTGAATGTTGCATCAACCAAAAGATTCTGTATCGGTGCATCCCTACTTCCTGTTACCTGCAAATCACTGTCAGTGTGAATTTGCCTTAATTTAAGCATTATTGTTTTGTTGTGGCATGTCACGTTGCTTGCTTGCGGTGGACATAGTGTCTCTCTCTCTTTCTGCTCTTTGGAGGGAAACCAATTATACTGCCCAAAAATGTACATCACGTCAGTTGACAGCGTATTGTATGTAAACATCTGTTAGACATGACCAATGAAAGTGTTGAGGCATAAGACAGAGTGCAGAACAGTTGCAGGTGGTGAGGAGGGACTTCAAGATTCACCTCACGTCCATCCAGAGATTGCGCTGTCATTCTGATCCATCCTCACGGGTGCTGAGGCGGGTGTGTATCGATATAGACTCTGTCTGAGCAACAGCACTTTATTTTGTTTGTGTGTGTGTGTGTTTGTTTGTTTGTGTTAGTTGTATTTAGGTATTTACAATTCATCATCTTTGGCACACTTTTTGTCAAACACTGAAATGACCATTATAAGGCCCAAAAATCAGCTCACCCAACAATGAGTGAAGTGAGTCGACATTTGAGCTGAAAGTGTCAAAGAAACACCACAAAATGAAGTGGTTGCTTCTGCTATTGTGTTTGCCTTTCTGACTCTATCAGTTAGGGTTAAGGTTAGGTACGGTTACGGTTCGGTTATCTAGGGTTAGGTAGGGAGGTCAATCGTGTTACTTAAAACTCGATGGAGCACTAGCTTTAACCTCATCTGTTTGCAAGAATATGTAACACTATTTCATTGCCACACATTGGACATCTCTGAATTGCGGCATTATGTGCCATGAGCCATGTAATATCATTTTGCACAATCACATATTTTCGTGAAATACTATAGATTTATATTGGACACACGGCCTTAAGATGTCCGCTACAAAAATGTATGCAAAGTGTTTTCTCCCTTTTAGAAGTCTTTATATTTTCGACCCTTAAAATCTACTATGCTGCTTGTATTTTATTTATTTTATTTGCATTATTATAATTGGTTTCCATTGCTGTCAGTGACCTGCTAACCCTATCTCGAACCCTAACCCATTTTTCGTTTGCGGCCCTTTTGTTGAGAACAACTGTTTGCTAACATCTCTCTCTCTCTCTCTCTCTCTCTCTTTTTTCCACAGGATAGTAATGCATTCAGAGAACCCAACCTCAGTAATGAGACGCCAGTGAGACCGACAAAGCCAGAAGCGCTGCGATCATCAATTCTTCATATAAAAGAAACAAAATGGAGGATCTACCGTCTTGACGGTCACCATGATGTGTTGACCTACCAATGTAGAGGCAACCAAGACTTTCCGTCTTCCACGTAAGGACGCCCATCCTCCCATACTGCCCCCTGATTGGCTGATCCAACATGCCGAACCTCCATCTGTGGTGACAGAAGTTTGGCGGCAGTATGCGTCCGTGGGTGGGCTCGTGGCGCTGGATCGCGCTCATTCTGCTGGCCTGGGGGACGTTGCTTTTTTATATTGGAGGTCACCTGGTTAAGGACAGCGAACATGCGCCACGCTCGAGCCGTGAGCTGGCGAAGATCCTCACCAAGCTGGAGAGACTCAAACAGCAGAATGAAGATCTTCGCCGGATGGCCCAGTCGCTACGGTAACCGCTTGACGTGGTCGCCGTGGTTTAGGGAGAAAATTAAAGGAATGTTTTACACTGTAAAAAAAAACCCTGTTGCAGCTGTGGTTGCCAGAATAATTATGTAAAAATACAGTAAAAATGTAAAGCACTTTACAGAGCAACCTGTAATTTTTACAGTTTAAAACTGTTGTAATATACATGACTTCGATGGCACTGTAAAAAAAATGACAATTCTGTTAAATTTACAGTAAAAAAACTAAAGTCATAAATTTGATATTAACTTTCTGAAACTGTAAAAATCTGCTTTTTACTTTTAAAGATATTGTTAATCACTAAAAATGACAGAAGAGCTCATAATGACATGAAGTTCATCAATAGTGGCTCTTCCAGGAACGACGTTTCATAATTTTTTTTTTGTATTGTTATTTTTACTGTAGTTTTAGGGTTTTTAGTGTTTTACCTTTATGTTGTCATGGCAAAAACGTTTTAAAATTGGATATAACTTTACACTAGGGCTGTCAATCGATTAAAAATTTTAATCAGATTAATTAATCGCATTTACAAATATTTGCTGAGAAAGCCCCTCACATAACAATAATTCAATATATAATGATGAAATAATTATACATAGTTATCTTTAAATATAAAAAAAGATATATAAAATAAAAAATATTCAGATAATTAAAATGCATTACATTCTTGTAGCAGAAGAGTTCATCATTGATAAGACAATATAGAAAGCGGTTTTAGAATACAATGTATTGTTTACTACCATATTATTGATCATAAGTCAATCATTGGCACACAGTTCACAGCAATCCATTACACGAGTGAATCTGTCAATCAGTTGAAGATTTATTATGAGGGCTTGTTTAAGGTCCCGTCAATGAACACCTGTGTCAGACGTGCTTGTGTAGAGTCTCGGGTGCGTTGCGTCATAAACATTATATTTAACTTGATACAGTGACTTAAAAATGTTGTTTAATACTTAGAACAAATCTTGAGATCTTGAGAATGCCTAACAACATGCTAGCAATGCCTAGCTACAGGTTAAAACATGCTAGCATCACCTAACTAGATGCTAAAACATGTTAGCAATGCCTAAAAACATGCTAGCATCACCTAGCTACATGCTATTATTGATCATAAGTCAATCATTGGCATTCAGTTCACACAGCAATCCATTTCACAAGTGAATTTGTCAATCAGTTCAAGATTCATTATGAGGGCTTGTTTAAGGACCCGTCAATGTACACCTGTGTCAGTCGTGCTTGTGTAGCTTCTCGGGTATGTTGTGTCATAAACATACATTTTTAGATCACTGTATCAAGTTAAATATAGTTTAATACTTAGAACACATCTTGAGATGACTTAGATCGGATTTGCACTCCATCAAGTGTTTTGACCTTAAGAATGTAACACATGTTTGTTTTGTTCACTGTATAAACTGTGTGTTGCTCACACAGCTGAAGTTTCACTTACTGCCCTCTGGATTAAACAGGTGGTACTACAAGCTTGCATTTCTCAGGAATCTTCCTTATTACAATTTACATTTATTCATTTGGCAAACGCTTTTATCCAAAGCGACTTACAAAAGAGGAAAACATAAGCGAATCATCTTAAGGAGACAGTGGTACGAAAAGTGCCATACTACGAAGTTTCACTATCATCAGAATAGTATACAAAACAGATTTAAGTGCAACAAGATTTTTTTTTTTTTTTTGTGACTGGTTAAGTACTCATGGAAAAGGTGTTTTTAGCCATTTTTTTAAGACAGACAGTGAGTCAGCTTCCCAGATTGAGTTGGGAAGTTCATTCCACCAACGTGGTATGATGAAACTGAAAGTCCGGGAAAGTGTTTTGGTGCCTCTTTGTTTTGGTATGACAATGCGACGTTCCTTAGCCGACCGCAGGCTTCTGGTGGGAACGTAGCTCTGCATAAATGTTTTTAGGTATGCTGGAGCAGAACCAGTGACTGTTTTGTATGCCAGCATCAGGGCCTTGAATTTAGTACGTGCATGAACCGGCAGCCAGTGGAGAGAGACAAAGAGTGGTGAAACAATCCGGGGGTATTTTGATTAATTGCATTCATTATTTTAACGTGTTATTTTTAATAAAATTAATCACACTGAATTAACGCGTTAAATTGACAGCCCTACTTTACACAGAAACGGTGCATGATTTTATCACACTAAAGTCATGTTTACACGCTTACTGTTTATATCTTGTGGCTATACTTTTGAAACAGTATTTTAATGTTTACAGATTGACCCCGTTGACTTCCATTGCAAGTGCCTCACTGGAACCCAGATTTTGTCTTTTTGTTTTTTGGTTTTTAAAAGAAGAGACTATCAATTCATTTTTTTCTGGTAAAATAATGCCACAGATACTGTTGATTTGAGCTTCACTTGTACCTCATATAAACAGCTCTATTGATTTCAGAGAACTCTTGACCAATCTATTGACCGTAAACAGAGAATAAAGCTACTTTGGTCATTTGTCTTTGTCAAGCTTAAAGGAGTGATGTATATTTCAGATCTTGATCTGATCAGTATCTTCTGTGCTTTAATTGCACACCGATCTGCCGAAGCTGCTCTTTTTGTCTTTGAGATCCTTAATTGGGTCTTGATCTCCCAAACCCGTAGGTCCACAATATAAATCTCTAGATCTCTAATAGATCCAGCAGTGTCCTTGGTGGAACTAGAGGTGTATTGAATACAAATGGTTGTATTTAGTAGTATTTTCTAAGGTTACTTTTGAAATGTAATCCACTACAGATTACAGAATATACATGCTGTAAAATGTCATTTGTAACATACATTCTGTTAGATTACTCAAGGTCATTAACGTAATCTAAATACTTTGGATTACCAAACCGGCAGGCCCAGAACACCCTAGCACTGTGGCAGGGAGTTTTGCACATGCAAGTACGGCTTTTTCAGAATATATAAATTCTAGTTAATTGAATGCCCAAACGCTGGTGCAATGATGCGAAACAAGTGTTATAAGACCTCTTTTTCTACCAAAAATAACAACATTTCCATAAATCGAGCATCTTCAAGAGAAGATGACTGTTAGAATGCCAGAAGGCAGATCTTTGTATATGCATATGCCATATATCATCATAAAAAGATGAGAAAAATCTACTGTACGGATACATTAACATTGGAATTGATGCTCAAAGCAATGAAATGAAGAGAAATGGAATAGTCCAAGACATTTGCCCATGTGTACTGCTGTGCGTTATTATAAAGGTTTCTCCACACATGGCGTTTATGTGTCTCGGAGAGGCACAGTGACTACACCCTCAGTCTGGGTGAAGATCTGCGTGCTTTGTCAATATATACACGATCACCAGCGAGCACTAAAAATAATCTCTCATACTGCTGAATGGTGTCGAAAGTTAAAACATTCTTGACATTGTCAAGCACATACACAAAAAGCGTAAATAAATCAACGCATTGCCATGTAGTTGCTTATTGGCCCCAGTTGTGATAAAAATGAGAAATATTTAAAAATGTAGACGAAAACTCATGTCAAATTCGTAGAAATATAATATTTGTGTCAATGTTGATTTTCATATACAGTATTTATTTTTTTTTGAACCAAAAAAAAATATTTTCTACAAAAAAAAAAGTCATGTGGTGTAAAAATGATTAAAATACATTCCTTGAACTTCGAATACATGAGAATGTTAAAAACATTTTATTAATTAAAAAAAAAATATATAATAATAATAATATTTCAAGCCTATTTTTTCAAAGGATATTTTTTTTTTTTTTACAAATATCATAACGTGATATTCTTTACTCAGAAATGTCTCTTAATTACTCCATTCGACATTTAAAAAATGTGTTGTTGTTTGTTTGTTTGTTTGTTTTTCCGCATGACAACAAAGTGGCTAACCTGCTTGTTGTTGACATCACCTGACTTTGATTTGGAGCACAACAGTTTATCAAACATTAATCATAATTTTAAAAGTTTTCACTGCTTTTTAACAGTTTTTCACTGCTATGTTTTTTATAGAAATAATAATAAAAGATTCTTCTGCACTACTTATGCCAACATTTGTCTTTGCAAGAATATCAGCTTTTAATGAGACGTTGATTATTCTTATTTTTAATGTGTCTGGACAGTTTCACCACATGACATTTTTTACTTTAAGCCCTATAAAAAATATCAAAATGACTTTAAAATCAGTAATTGAAAGTATGTTCAACATAGAAGAGGTTCATGTCATTGTTTTGTGTAAAGTGAATTTTTTTTTTAATAATCAGATAAAAATAAATAAATATGAAAATAAAAATTAGTGTAACGTCATTGACCCCTCAAGTTCCAGACTTAACGAAGATCCTAATTATGCCTGCTGCAATTGTCTGATCATGAAAATGTCAATTCTGGCATTCCGTTCCAAATCAAAATTAAGAATTGCAATTAAATATCAAGGGATATTTACATTTATGCATTTGGCAGACGCTTTTATCCAAACTGACTTACAGAGCCCTTATTACAGGGACAATCCCCCCGGAGCAACCTGGAGTTAAGTGCCTTGCTCAAGGACACAATGGTGGTGGCTGTGGGGATCGAACCAGCAACCTTCTGATTACCAGATTAATGAACGATATAGTCAACAATTATTATTTTCATCATAACCGTGCAGCCCTACCTTCGAGTCTGTATGATATTCTGATCTCTCGTTATGGCTCTGTTTCCTCCTTCAATATAAGTCTGTGAGGGGTGGGGGGTGGGGTGGGGTGGTTCCGCCAAAAATGTCAATCTGATTGTTTGGAAAGTAATAGCACTCCTCTCCTCTACTAGTGCATGATAGTGATTTGCCTTGTTGTTTTGATTGGTTTATTGACGTTGTAACAACTCAATGAACCAACAATGAGTTGCTGCCTATGTAGGGTGCTATAAAGCCAGTCACTAGAAGTCCATTTCAGTCAGGATGTCTATGTAGGCAGTTGACGATAAAAAGCTCACCACGTTTTGGAACTGAACTAGAATCAAAATTGCTCTTTAAACCACAAGATAATGCAAATATATATATATATAAAATATAGAGTGCACGCATACCAAAGCAAACTTTGCTTGGAGCCGAGTCAAAAATGAATCATGATCAAAAATAGAAACTAATAAACCAGTAGGAATGCACCTATATGGAATTTCTGAGCTGATATGGGATCAGCTCTTAACTGGTACTGTTGATGTTTTGGCAGATAACATGAACCAGATCTACTCGCAATGCATCCCGGACTCCTATAAACCATCCTTAGCTGGTTTGCTGGTCTTGGCTGGTGATCCAAGGTGATCTTTAATCATTTAGCTGACAGGGCAACTTAAAAGTGCCCCAAACCCTCAAATACCAGCCAATCGACCATGCTCGGAGACCAGTTGAGACCAGCAAACAAGCTGTTTGTTTTTTTAGCGGAGGAGAGAAAGAAAGTGTAAGCGAATAATATTGATATATATGTGATCTTCACTCTCCATCTCCTCTTGACTAATCATGTGACTTGTGTAATTCGTTCGTTGTGTAACGTCATTTGGCCGCCGTTCCCGCGTGTATCAGGCTGCATTTCTCTCCGTCGGTACTTCTGAAGTTCTGCGTCTCTGATGCTCGTGTCATGCTCTCGTTAGATGGGACTGAGCCAGGCGTTTCAGCGCTTTCATGACGTTTCATTTATGCTTTATTTCTATAGTCCTCAGGCACTTCTCATTTGCTGATATATTTGTGGCTAAAAAAACTGAACCATCTGTGCTCTTTGAAGTTTATTTAAGTATCTTTGGTACCAGACTGGAACCGTAGCACCCTTCACAACGTACACCTTGTGTTGGTCCGCACATGTGCCTGATATTGACAGTCGAATGTGTCCATATTGTCTCGCTATCAAAAAGAGTCTCTAAAGTTGTACATTTATTAAAGGTTTAACATTTTAGAAGCTGTCCATGTGTTCATATTTCTTTCGTTTTAGTATTTGATAAAAAAAACAGTCAATTATAATTTAAAAAGGTACTTGTACAATTGAAGTACCTACAAATACTAATGAGATCACAAAATATAGCAACAACGCAATATAAGGTTGTTGACACTTTCATGTCTCAGTGGTTCATTTTGATTTGAAACACACAGATTAAAATTTTTACTGCCTTTTATGTAAAGATTGTTTCTTTCTTAGCCTTGACCCAGATCCAGACTTTCAATTTTAAACTTTGAAAATCCATTATAAAATGGCAATTATTAAATGTTTAAAATTATAGACATCTAAAAAAAGAATGAAATGAGCAAAAACATTTCAAAATGTATTGTGATATTATATTTCTTTTTTAAAATGGCATAATTTCCACCACACCAAACAATCTCTCTCTCTCTCTAGCTTTCTCGTTACCTAGCTACATAATAAAAACATGTTAACAATGCCTAACAACAATATAGCAATGCCTAGCTACATGTTAGCAATGCCTAGCTACATGATAAAACATGTTAACAATGCCTAAAACATGCTAGCATCCCCTAGCTATATGCTAAAACATGTTAGCAATGCCTAACAACATGTTAGTATAACCTGTCTAACAACATGCTAACCTCACCTAGCTACATGTTGAAACATGTTAGCAATGCCTAACAGCATGCAAGTATCACCTGCCTAACAGCATGCTAACATAAACTAGCTACATTCTAAAACATGTTAGCAATGCCTAACAACATGCTAGCAATGCCTAGCTACATGCTAAAATATGTTAGCAATGCCTAGCTACATGCTAACAATGCCTAACAACATGTTAACAATTCCTAGCTACATGTTAAAACATGTTAGCAATGCCTAACAACATGCTAGCATCATCTAGCTACATATTAGCAATGCCTAACAACATGCTAGCATCATCTAGCTACATGTTAAAACATGTTAACAATGCCAAACAACATGCTAGCAATGCCTAGCTACATGTTAAAACATGTTAAAATGCCTAAACATGTTATCATCATATAACTACTTGTTAAAACATGTTAGCAATATCCAAAAACATGCTAGCATCACCTAGTTGCATGCTAAAACATGCTAGCAATGCCTATCAACATGCTAGCAATGCCTAGCTACATACTAAAATATGTTAGCAATGCCTAACAACATGCTAGCAATGAATAGCTACATGCTAAAATATTAGCAATGCCTAAAAACATGTTAGCATCACCTAGTGTGAGTAAATGACAGAATTGTGTGCATTTTAAAAAGTAAACCCCCATATAATTTTGGATGGGTTTCCTAATGCTCGATTGATTTATCTGGGTTTTTGCACATATACCCTAATGCATATGCATGTGGTAGCTGTATTAATATTAATGTATTATTACCATATTAATATGTAATATAAATAAGCGATCATCTCTGTACAGTTCGAACAATATTGTCAAGTTTACTTCCATGAATACAAATAGTAATATTCAGGAAACATTCAGTTATAAACTGAAATGATGATCAGAGTTTCCCAAATGCTCATTATGTGTTTTTCATTATGGAAGGGGTGATTTCATCTAAATTGTCTGAAAAGAAACAAACACATAATTCAAGCTGTAATAAACAATTAAGGCCTCAAATTTACATGCACAAAATGTCGTCATATTGAAAGTCACAGCCGATAATTATGATTATTTTATTCATAGCCAATTCATAATCGGACTCCAGTGAATCAACATTTGGAGCCTGTAGTTTTCAGCGTCTCTCTCTGTGTTTATTTACGCAGCGCTGGTGGTGTGATTGCTCTCTTTACAGATGCAGTAAGAAGACGGGCAGTTCTGCTGTTTGCAAACTCATTAAGGTGCTGTAAAAGTTGTCAACATCACCAGTAGACAAATTGTGTTCTCGCTCGACTAATCTTCTTTAAGAACAACACTCACAGCTTCTCATGGTCCCTGTGAACACGTAAAATGACTGCCAGCCTGAGAGCACCTTAAAAGACTTCTGGTTGGGTAAACGTAGAATCTGATCATGTACCGCGGTCACGTTTTGGTTTGCTGTTTACACAGTGCTGTCATAAAGACAGGTGTGATATTTCACCACACTTACAGTAACACTGATATGTGGCAGACCGCACCTGTAATCTACAGATTAATTCGGTTGACAAACCATGTGTGTATCGTGTGTTTTGTTGTGTTGTGCAGGATTCCAGAAGGCCACTCGGATGGACCTATATCATCAGGAAGACTGCGATCACTTGAGGAACAGCTGAGCCGAGCCATACAGAAGATCCACAGTTTCCAAAGATTGTCTGCAGAAGGTGAGAAAAGGGAGCTGCTGTTTTATTTATGTATATACAAATTTTATATATAAAAATGAACAGATTTCAACTTTTGTTTTCTTTTTATTATATGCAGTTCTTATTAAAATTATTATAATTTTTGGTACTTTTCGAATGCCTTTTATGTACATATTTGACTATTTTAGCCTTGACACAAACTTTCAATATTAAACTATAAAAATCCATTATAAAAATACTAATTATAACATGTTTAAAAATATGATCATCTAAATAAAGAGATATTTATTTAATAATATTTCTACCAGTTTTTAATTTTTGTTTTCGAATAGTCGTTTGCTGTCATTTAATGTAACATGAGATCACATTAAACTCTAGCACTGCAGTTCTCGGCTGACTGAGGAGAGGAAGAATTACACCGATCACAGTCCAGACACACTCTAAACTTTCCAAACAGCTTCAGGTGATGTAGATCACAAAGTATGAGGGGAATTATACAAAAATATCAAAAAAGATTACATCTTTAATGCAGTTATATTTAATGCGTTGCATCTTTAGCTGCATCTTTAATGCAGTTATTTTTAATGCGTTGCATATTTAGCCACATCTTTAATGCAGTTATTTTTAATGCGTTGCATCTTTAATGCAGTTATTTTTAATGCGTTGCATCTTTAATGCGGTTATTTTTTATGCGTTGCATCTTTAATGCGGTTATATTTAATGTTACATCTTTAATGCAGTTATATTTAATGCGTTGCATCTTTAGCTGCATCTTTAATGCAGTTATTTTTAATGCGTTGCATCTTTAATGCGGTTATATTTAGTGCGTTACATCTTTAATGCGGTTATATTTAGTGCGCTACATCTTTAATGCGGTATATTTTATGCGTTGCATCTTTAATGCAGTTATATTTAGTGCATTACATCTTTAATGCGGTTATATTTAGTGCGTTACATCTTTAATGCGTTTTTTTTATGCGTTGCATCTTTAATGCAGTTATATTTAGTGCATTACATCTTTAATGCGGTTATATTTAGTGCGTTACATCTTTAATGCGGTTATTTTTTATGCGTCGCATCTTTAATGCAGTTATTTTTAATGCGTTGCATCTTTAATGTGGTTATTTTTTATGCGTTGCATCTTTAATGCGGTTATATTTTGTGCGTTACATCTTTAATGCGGTTATATTTAATGTTACATCTTTAATGCAGTTATATTTAATGCGTTGCATCTTTAGCCGCATCTTTAATGCAGTTATTTTTAATGCGTTGCATCTTTAATGCGGTTATATTTAGTGCGTTACATCTTTAATGCGGTTATATTTAGTGTGCTACATCTTTAATGCGGTATATTTTATGCGTTGCATCTTTAATGCAGTTATATTTAGTGCATTACATCTTTAATGCGGTTATATTTAGTGCGTTACATCTTTAATGCGGTTATTTTTTATGCGTTGCATCTTTAATGCAGTTATATTTAGTGCATTACATCTTTAATGCGGTTATATTTAGTGCGTTACATCTTTAATGCGGTTATATTTTATGCGTCGCATCTTTAATGCAGTTATTTTTAATGCGTTGCATCTTTAATGCGGTTATTTTTTATGCGTTGCATCTTTAATGCGGTTATATTTAATGTTACATCTTTAATGCAGTTATATTTAATGCGTTGCATCTTTAGCCGCATCTTTAATGCAGTTATTTTTAATGCGTTGCATCTTTAATGCGGTTATATTTAGTGCATTACATCTTTAATGCGGTTATATTTAGTGCGCTACATCTTTAATGTGGTATATTTTATGCGTTGCATCTTTAATGCAGTTATATTTAGTGCATTACATCTTTAATGCGGTTATATTTAGTGCGTTACATCTTTAATGCGGTTATTTTTTATGCGTTGCATCTTTAATGCAGTTATATTTAGTGCATTACATCTTTAATGCGGTTATATTTAGTGCGTTACATCTTTAGTGCGGTTATTTTTTATGCGTCGCATCTTTAATGCAGTTATTTTTAATGCGTTGCATCTTTAATGCGGTTATTTTTTATGCGTTGCATCTTTAATGCGGTTATATTTTGTGCGTTACATCTTTAATGCGGTTATATTTAATGTTACATCTTTAATGCAGTTATATTTAATGCGTTGCATCTTTAGCCGCATCTTTAATGCAGTTATTTTTAATGCGTTGCATCTTTAATGCGGTTATATTTAGTGTTTTACATCTTTAATGCGGTTATATTTAGTGCGCTACATCTTTAATGCGGTATATTTTATGCGTTGCATCTTTAATGCAGTCATATTTAGTGCATTACATCTTTAATGCGGTTATATTTAGTGCGTTACATCTTTAATGCGGTTATTTTTTATGCGTTGCATCTTTAATGCAGTTATATTTAGTGCATTACATCTTTAATGCAGTTATATTTAGTGCATTACATCTTTAATGCGGTTATATTTAGTGCGTTACATCTTTAATGCAGTTATATTTAGTGCATTACATCATTTAATGCGGTTATATTTAATGCATGGCATCTTTAATGCAGTTATATTTAATGCGTTGCATCTTTAATGCGGTTATATTTAATGCGTTGCATCTTTAATGCGTTACATCTTTAATGCAGTTATATTTAATGCGTTACATCTTTAATGCGGTTATATTTAATGCGTTGCATCTTTAATGCGGTTATATTTAATGCGTTGCATCTTTAATGCGTTACATCTTTAATGCAGTTATATTTAATGCGTTGCATCTTTAATGCAGTTATATTTAATGCGTTGCATCTTTAATGCGTTGCATCTTTAAAGCAGTTATATTTAATGCGTTGCATCTTTAATGCAGTTATTTTTAATGCGTTGCATCTTTAATGCAGTTATATTTAATGCGTTGCATCTTTAATGCGTTACATCTTTAATGCAGTTATGTTTAATGCGTTGCATCTTTAATGCGTTACATCTTTAATGCGTTATAGCTTTATTAAAGTTAAAATAATATGGAAGCAAATCATGTAATTAATTACAAACTTTGAAACTTTCATTTTTCTGTGCGGTCAGTGCCTCTTCTATGAGTTGTGTGAATGTCCTGACCATTCACCCGATCATCATCAAGGGGGAGAGACAGAAACTGCACCGGCAGATGCACACTCTGTCACGGGATGCTCCTCCATCGAGCAAGCATGCTTAATGCAGCTAGATTATAATGTGATTGCTTGCAACTTATTGAATCATAATATATGTCACCGTGCATTTCTTATCGTGAAGAAAATTGTCAATACGCAGCTTTATTAATACTAGAGAGTTTGTTTTTTGTCAGTTAAAGATGGATTGGTCTTCACCCCCATTATACACAGCAACAAAATACATTTTGTTTTTATTTTGGCTTGTTTTCCACTATAAATATCTAAAACTCCTTTAAAACAATGTACATTTACTTTAACCGCTATACTGCAGAAGAGCAAAGTGTTATCTGAGAATGTTGAATATAATATTAAAAATACAAATATTTTAAAATCCTTTAAAAAAGATGCATTCACTTGAGAAGCAGCATATAAGATATTTAGGCTTGCTTTTAGAGAATAGATCTTGAATATAAGTATATTTTGTCTATATATAAAATACACTTGCTGTATATTTAAGATACATTCTCTTAATGCTAGTCTAAATATCTTATATGCTGCTTTTAAAGATTTTTAGGCCATTTTAAATGGAAAACAAGACAAAAACACTTACTATTTTTTGCAGTGAATTTCTTTACTGAATTAAACTTTCAGTGAATGTCAATTAGAAGTATTTGTATAAAGATTATTTTGTCCTCTTTATTGTTAATAAGCACGTTTAATACAATCTTAGTAGGGGCACAAGCGGAATAATCAGTTAAGAGCTAACGATTAATCGTTGAATAGTCGAATACTCGTTCTAATAATCGTTAGATTAATCAATTATCAAAATAATCGTTAGTTGCAGCAATAGTCATTATTCAGTCTGTGGATGCTACACAGTACACATTCTTGCATTAAAATGAAGGTAAGTGCAGCAAATGGATCACAGGTGTCTCAAGTCAAGTTCAAGTTAAAGTTCTTTCAGTGTCTAAGCAGTCACAACAGTCAAAGTCTGTCTAGTGCAAGTTTAAATATAAAATCAAGTGTAGACGGACACAAAAAGACTGTCCTGTTTCCTGTGTCCTGTTGAACAGCCCCTTACAGTAGAGTCAGAACAATCTGTTTTAAAAGTTATCATAATTAAGTTGACTATCTTATGGAACGGCTTTCACTTAGGAAGGGCACCAGCGATGCCTTAAAATTCTCTCTATGTAGGGCGCACACTAGGTTTTTAAACCGACCTGGTTTGTCCTCTGATCCGTCCTCTTATCAGAGCTGACCTGTATGAGACGGAGCGATATGCATATCTCTTTTTATAGATTTTTGAGCATATGTGATGCATCATGAGGAGAGAGAGACTTCATAAGGATGTTTCTGTGTCCTCTGCACCTCTGGCCAGGGGTGGAATGACGCTGCTTGTTATTTTTGGCAGATCCTGCTGCAAGGAAATTTAACCGACCTTGACCCCATTCTCTACCCATGATTGCACACGTAAAGAAATAAGCACGGTTGTACACCATTTAGAATTGAACTGAGAATGCCAATGAAAGCCCTGAATTTGAGTTTGCAAACCAGATGTAGAAATGTAACTGTAATTAAAATTGATTAATTAAAAATTAAATTAATTTTACATTTAATCATTTAGCAGAAGCTTTTATCCAAAGCGTCTTACAAAAGAGGATCATTAGCGATTCATCTTAATGAGACCGCGGTACGAAAAGTGCTGAAGTACAGTTTTACTAGCATCAGAATAGAAATATCCAAGACTGATTAGAGTGCAACAAGAATATATATCATTTTTTATTTTTATTTAAATAAATGAATTTAATCTTTGTACGTTTAGTTGTTATAATACATTTAATTTGTCTACATATCATGAAAAATATGTTGTGTTCACTGTATTTGTTCATATACATAAGATATTGGCTATTTCCCTTTTTATTATTGTTATTATTATTTTATTTCACTATACTAGATAATTAATTTGGATTTTACTGACCATGGCGGAAAAACACTTAATTTGCTGGAATACTCTTAATTTAATCATTGTATTAAGTATTGATTAAAATATAGTTTTAAGCAAATATAATATTGATATAATTGATTAATAAAATATTTCTGAATTAAAAAAAAATATGTACATTTTTTTTTTATCAGTTTAATTTCTTTTAAAGGTATTTAATTACATTTTATGGAAATTAGCTATAAAATTGAACTGTGAAAATATAATTTAATATATAAATTACTGATGTGTGTGTATGTGTGTATATATATATATATATATATATATATATATATATATATATATATATATATATATATATATGTAATATAACACACGGAATCGTGCTATATGGCCCGACATCAGCACTGCTGCACGAATGCAGGAGTGCCGTAGGTAACAGCAGTGCTGATATAGGGCCATATAGCACGATTGTGAGTGTGATATTGCTTATATACAACAGTTCAATGAATAAGTCCATTTAAAAAAAATTTGGAAAAACCGAGTACAGTCATACAAATGCATTTGTGCATGAAACTACTTTCTTACACGACCGATCAGAATCTGCCGTTGTTGGTTCAAAACAAATGATGTGTCCAAACCTCCATTAGTAATTCAAAAAGTTCACTTCAGAAATAGTATCACGGCTTGTGCTGTTTCTAACAAGTTATTGGATAAACAAGGATAGACAGCTGGATGTGTGTGTGTGTGTGTGTGTGTGTGTGTGTGAGTGAAAGAGAGAGAGAGAGAGAGAGAGAGAGATGGAGCATGTGCGATCACCTGTTGCCACAGCCAATCAGAGATGCTGTCAGCTTTCTGAAGATCAGATTTCTCAGTGGAAAATAGACGTCCAAGAGGGGGTATTCCTCCCTATTTCACTGTAGCCGGTGTGCAAGAGTCATTCACTATAGAAACAGTGATGTCCTCCAGCATTTTAAACAGTATGTATCCAATGTGGAAACTCTGATAAAAGATAAGCACCTTGAGTTCTGTAATAAATCAGTCTGTTGTGTCTGTTAGCTGTGATGCGCCTTAATCCTGAAGTTGTCAGTTTAAAGCTGTTTAAAGCTATTTCCTAGTTTTGGTAATGTATTAGTCATACGAGCGATCACGGAGCGCTGTTCTAAGTAAACAATGACGGATTCAGTTCACGCCACCATCTGCCTCATATTACACACAAATATAATCTTTTGCCACCACCTGCTGGCTAACATATGTCATTTCAAAAATAAAGACAGTAACTCCTAACAGATACACTTTAGTTTAGAACAGCACGAACACAAGCGAGTGATACACACACAGTGAAGCGTCCGAGTGCTGATGGTGTCAGACCATCAGTGCTCATGGAACGTCTCTCGTCCAATCAGATTCGAGGACTGGAACTAACTGTGGTATGAATATGTATGTGTATATATATATATGTGTGTGTGTGTGTATATATATATATATATATATATATATATATATATATATATATATATATAATAGAGTCAAAACACAGTTGAGAAAACATGCTAATTACTACCTAGTCTTAGGGAAGTAATAGACAGGAATATATATATCAGTTTTGATGGCTGTTAATTGTTTTGACAGTATTAAACCACAGAAAAATATGTCTGATTGGTTAAAAAACAAAAGTATTCTACCTATAGGGGAATAAATAGACAATCCAAATTTATGTTTTTTTATTATAATTTGTCACAAAACCTTACCTGTGTATATCACTACACCTCACCCATAGAGACCAAATATTAACCTGAGTTCACTTGACTGTTATCTAGCGAAAGGGTGACCATTGAATTTCTCAATCTCTGTTTCTCAGTGGGTCCGGGTCGAGACCAGGAAGAACTCAGGAGAAAGGTGGAGAATGGAGTGAGAGAATTGTGGTATTTTATTCGCAGTGAGATACAGAAGCTGAGTCATGTAAACCCGACCGAACGACAAAAACAAACTGACATGCTGCTTCAGGACCTGGGACATCAACAGAGGTCAGTCACATTAACTGTTGCTCACTGGTTGCTCTTTCAGAGCTCAAGGTTTCCATGTCATGTCATTCCAAACCCAAGGAGATGTTTAGCAGAATGTATTTCCAAGTTGCTCTTTTCCGTACAACCGAAGTTGGTGGTTAATGGGACCGTTGAGCTCCAAAAATGACAAGGAAGGCTCTATGGCAACTTAAAGGAATGGTGCAAGTTTAGCTCAATTTACAGGTCTGCACGGGACTGTTTTTATTTTTCATTCTGCTAATGCTGAATTTTAGTCCATGTTTGCCTACTCTATGCCCGCAGTGATTTTCTTTTCTTTCCTGTAACCCCACATTTGTCTTCCACATAAGGCAAAAGCTATACAAATAGGCAAGAAGTGTAAAAAATAAATAAAATTGAATTCTGTTAACGCTATTATCAGGTGACGCATGACATGATGCCCATCTGACTTGCCTGAGGTTGATTTCGTAACACTAAACTGACCATTTTCCAGTCCGAGTTTCGGAACCAGAATATTCCTTTAACCCTCATGCACTGTTCCAGTCATTTTGGACTTATTTATTTTTTGTTCATTAAATACAATTAGTTACAGGTTCAGCTCTATCAACAGACCCATTTGACCTCCTTTTCTTTAGGAAAAAAAAATCATAAATGGAGGTTACAGTGAGGCACTTACAATGGAAGTGAATGGGGCCATTTTTTGAAGGGTTTAAAGGCAGAAATGTGAAGCTTATAATCCTATAAAAGGACTTTCAATGATTCTTCTGTTAAAACGTGTGTATTATTTGAGCTGTAAAATCATTTTAAGGTTTATGGTAATGCTGCTGATTGTGCTTGGCTTGTATTGAGCCCGGAATATTCCTATAAAGTGACAATTCACCCAAAAATGTGTATTCTCGCATCATTTACTCCTGTCATCCCAGATGTGTAAGACTTTCTTGTTTTACTTAAAATCACAAAAGAAATGCATAACTTTAGCGTTTTTATTTAATTTAAATAAGTGTTGATAAATGTTTTTCATAAAAAAAAAAAATTGCATGTGAATTGTTATCTGGTCAAATTGACCCTAACAGAACTATTCTAAAACAAACAGTGCACAGGGAAAGATTATTAAAGCTATTGTATGGATTCAGAAGACTTGTACAGCAACTTAGTCATTCAGTCTACTTTTATGCTTATTTTTGTGCGTGCGTGCGTGTGTGTGCTCGTGTGTGTTTTTGCAGCAGCGCGACAAAGTAGAGACATTTTTGACTTTATGCAAATTATGAGTGACTTTCGGGAGCGACAGCCAATACAAGAGAAGATGGTAGCGCTCACGTGATCCTAATATTTGAATAATAATATTAATTGTAAAGAAACAGTGCTGTTCAGACTCTCCATACACACCACTAGCAAACTAACCGCCAGCCACATGCGACATGCAGCAACCAAGTAGCTGGCAGTGTGAACGCAGCTTTAGTCTTCATTCACTTTCATTGTATAGAAACAGCAGCTTGAGCATTCTGCAAAACATCTCATTTTGTGTTCCACAGAAGAAAGTCATATGGGTTTGGACTGACATTTATGGGTGAACTTTTCCATTAAGCATAGAAGCATAAGTGATATAATGTTACATCTATAAAAAAAAATCATATTATTAAATCTTTTCATCTAAACTAGAATATGTCGATTGGACCGAAAATAAGAGAGACCCATTTTATAATACAGAAATCCAGGGAAAGATTTCAGATCTAAGGAAAACTTGAGGTAAATCCCGTTGGAGGGTTCTGTGCAGTAATCAGTGTTCAGAGCAGCCCGTCCAGTCCGACTGTTCGCTGAGAAATCAACATTGCAGTTGCAATGTTGATTTAGATTTTTAGATTTCTTTTTGCTCATTGTGAAGTGTCCAAACCTACTTTTGTATTCTGCTCACCTGTGTCTCTCTCTATTTTCAGAACGATCATGACAGACCTGTACCAGTTGAGTCAGGTAGATGGAGCTGGTGAATGGAGAGAGAAAGAGGCCCGAGATCTTTCCAGCCTGTTGCAGAACAGAATCTCCTACCTGCAGGTACAACAATCTTCTTATTTAAAGGTGCTGTTAGCGATTTTAGCTTTCTGAAGCTTTCACATGACTGAGCCATTGAATTAGCCACGCCCCACATTCCAAAACCCCGCCCCCCAAAGTTAATTTAGCAAAAGAGCAGCGTTGTTTGTTCCTGTGGCTTTCAAATTCAACAGTGGCTCAATAGCGCCCTCAACTGACAAACATTATGAATAACAGCCACAATGATCCGCTTCATATACAACACTATGAGAACGAGCAAAATGATTGACAGGTGAAAAGCCTCAATGCTCGCGGACACATTTATGTTTGCAAAGTCTACAGCTGTCACAGAGACCGGTGAGATATCTCAGGACACTTATTTAATTTATATCTTTAAGGGAGTAGGAACATTTTTTGCATGCTTTTCCATGATAGAATCGCTTACAGCTCCTTTAGGAGAGTTTTTGAGACCAAATGCTTACGGTTGCAGTTCCGAAAATGTGCATGAAAGAGGACAGAAGCACTATTTGTCCACGTGCATATTGGTATTTTCCACCCATAATTTAAACAACTGAAGGTTCGTTTCATTTGAACACAACCAGAGGTCCCGAGCGGCTAAATATTTGGACATGCATGTCATTGTTTTTATGTGAATAAATAAAGGTAAATTTGTAGTGTCAACATCATTTGTACAGTACTTCAAACCATTGTTTTGTTGGAATAGAAAACTAGCTTCATACCATGTGACCCACATTTGGTTTTCGACCATTAAAACTGTAAATAAAATAAACATGGAGCCAGATTGAGAGCCACATATATTTTGGATTTAACCATGTAGGGCCTTACAAATAATGATACCTAAAGAACAGTTTATTCTGAATCATTATATAAAAGGATTTTAAGTTATCTCTAATTGTTCTGGGGTTATAGGCACTCCAACTGTGGAAAAACAACAGCGAAAAGTGTTTTTTCCCCATATTTGGATTTAATGCAACAAAGGGAGCTGAAGTCAACTGATTTTAGTAATAGACCTACCTATCTCTGTGTATATATAATGATGATGCCACCTTTCCAATGCTATTTTTTTATAAGCACATTATTATTCTTATTATTTATTTATTTTTTCAAGATAATGGATTACTCTGTAGATATTGTTCCGTGGCATTTAGTGTTTTGACTTTGGTCGTGATTTATCTTTATCTTTAGAAAAAGTATTTTCAATATAAAAAAAATTCAGATGGGAAAGTTTCAGACATTTGGTTGAGTTGACATGGAATATCCAAGACCTCTTCTGAGGCACAAAGGCCAAACACAGTAACTACACAAATTGGGTAAATGCTCTGTTCTCTCACAGACTTTCTCTCAAGGCAAAATTTTGAGGACTTGGAAAATATTAAAATACTAGAGACTCTGCAAGTAATTGCTTGTCAGACTGACATCTCTCTTATACAGCTGTTTGAAACAATGAATGTATATTAAAGAATTAACCGTTCTGTTTGGACCCTTGTGTGGCATGCATTATCCCATCATAAACAGAACGATTTGCACAGTTTTTCTAATTTGCATTGGCTTCGGCGTTCGTAAACAAAAGAATTAGCCAGAGATCGGTGTATGCATGCATGTTTGCATTTGGCTAAAGTAGGCTCAACGGCAGACTTGCATCTTGATGAACGATGTTTATAGACAAAATCTCAACAGTCCAGCCCTGTTACACAACCGTCTTTGTGCATGAGCACTGAAATTCACCACACTGCTCTTTGTGTTTCTATAAAAGCTCAATTCATTCTCGATCCATCTCTTCTATTCCAGAACTCCTGGAGCTTTATCACAATATGACGTCTGAGCCCTCAATAGCATGTTTATTCCTTCTGCGTTGACAATTTGTGTTTGAATGAGTTTTATTGTGCACACCTTAACACCAAGACTGTTCCAAAAGATAGGCAGCAAAATAAGCGAAGAAGCCTTGAAATCTAAGACAGCATCACTTGTATTCTTTGCAAGGACGGCAGTCTCTGAATGAATAGTGGCAAACTAAAGTCAAGAAAAATGTCGACAACACCTACTAAATGTTTCATACAGTACTGAAAATATTGATTAAATATAGTTCAATCTAATAATGTTTTTCTTTTTTTTTTAAATCTTTTGTGTGCTGTTTTTTTTATGCTTATTTTAAAAAGCCAAAATATTTCTTTAAATGCCTTTGGTATGTCTGTTTTTCTCCCCTTTTCTTTTACTCCACTTCATCTCTGTCTAATCGCAGTAAAAGTCTGCTAAAAGGAAATGTTGATGCTATTTGTAAGTTTAATTACAAACCACTGCTAATGCAAATCAAAATGTAAGATCAAGAGAAGTTTATCAGATCAACCAGGGATGGATTACCGACCGGGACAATCGGGCCAGTGCCCAGGGGCCCTTGACAACCCTTGACTGCCCGGGGGTGCCCTGGGCTTCCCTGGGCTTCCCTTTTGGGCATGAACAACACCCCCAACCCCTCAGCAACTTCTGGGTGGAAGGGGGCCCTTGGATATAATTGGCCCCAGGGCCTTTGAAAGTCATAATCCATCCCTGAGTTCAACCCAATAGGAACCTCATCAAGGATCCCACTGTATATATTGAGACAACATCCTAGCGGCTGATTAGAGCTATGCTACATGCTAACATAAATGAGCTATTGATATGACATCATGATAATACCATGTTATTCTTTCAAGTACTACCATGTAAATACAATTGTACCTCAGCTGCAAAGACTAATTTATATTCCAGCCTATGATGGTTTGCTGGTCTTAGCTGGTTTAAGATAATTTAGCTAGTTTTCCAATATGGCCAAACTGGAGTTCAACAGGCTTAGCTGGTTGGCTAGCTGGTCTTTGAGCCTGACCATTTGACAAAAGCCAAAGATCCTTTGAAAACCATCAAACTAGACCAGCTTGACCAGTCAAAACCAGCTTGGTGGGCTGCTGTGACCAACAAAACCACCATAGAATGGTTTTAGTTGTTTGTTTGTTTTTTTAATTATTATTATTATTATTATTATTATTATTATTATTATTAGCAGGTATGGTAGATACATGTTGTTGTTAAATGTAACCATTAAGTACATGATTGGTAAACATTCAATACTATGGTTTTTCCATCTGAACCATCATTGTACCTCCACATACTGTTTTGTAAGGGTATGCTGCTACTGTTTTATGCTGAGGTAGCATTTTGTGTGCTTTTAGAAGAGATAATGTTTTAGGAGTGCTCCAGACATCTGCTAGCGTAGCAAACTTTGTGCTGACAGTATTGCATTTTAATTAGGAATAAAATGTATATGCCCTTCATAAAAAAAAACAATACAAAACAATAAGGGGCAGCCGGCCAGATTGATTAATTAAAATTATTTACTTTAATGTCTCAATTAAAATGGAAAAACATTTTGGAGGGAAAATAATGCTAATGCTAAAGTTGAGGTTGGTGGAACGTGCTTTTACATCAATAAAAGTTGGTGTACAGATGTAACAACATTAAATAAGATGTGCTGTCCTAATTTGGAAGTGCTCTTTATTAACTGTGAGCCTTTCTATTCGCCACGGGAGTTTTCAGCGTTTTTTCTGTTGAGTGTTTACATCTCGCCAAATGCGTGTTTGAATGCCGTGCTGCAACAGCTGACTGATCAAATACAGACAGCACATTACAAGACCCACCAGAGACAGGAATATTTTGGATCACTGCTACACAACAATAAAGGATGTATATCGCTCTGTCCCACGTGCAGCTTTAGGACTCTCTGATCACTGTCTGGTTCATCTTCCAACCTACAGGCAGAAACTAAAATCTGCTAAACCTTTAGTAAAGACTGTAAAGAGCGATGGACCAATGAAGCAGAGCAGGATCTACAAGCCTGCTTTGACTGCACTGATTGAAGTGTTTTTGAGGCTGCAGACACCAATCTGGACGAGCTCACAAGATACTCTGACATCATAAAGCAGTTGCTGTGAGGATATGTGCATCCCTACTAGGACTTATTTAACAACGACAAACCATGGTTTACAGCAGAGCTCAGGCAGCTTCATCAGGCCAAAGAGGATGCTTAATCAGAGTGGCTAAAAGAAGATGCTAAGTTTTCAGCTAACAACCCTGCATCAGTGTGGAGTGCATGAAACAACTTACGAATTACAGGACTCCTACCCCCTACACTGTGGTGGACCAACAACTGGCTGATGACCTGAATGTGTTCTTCTGTAGATTTGAAAGACCCACACCCATCATATCACTTCTGAAGGCAAGAATTAAACCACTGCAATCTTATGGCCTACTTTTATGCTGCATTTGTGCTTTTTGGAGCATCGAGAATTCTGGGAAATCAATAAATAACAAACAATTGACAGACGTTCCCTGATTTATATGTAATCTGTAAAAAAAGTAACTGTACTCTAATTACTAGTATTTAAGCATGTAATGTAATCTAGTTACAAGTACTTGGTAATGTAAATTGATTATGGAATGCAGATTACATGTAATCCGTTTCTACACAGCACTGTCTTTATCATTGTCGCTAATTTACACCTGGGATTAAGATGCGTTTTGGGTGATCCAATCACATGTGGTCTGCACTAAATACAGGTCTAAACGGGGTCGAAAACAAATTGTAATCAGATCTCAAAAAACAAATCCATCTTGAATGCATCTCGGACAGCAGTGAAGCCCCACCCTTCACCTGTCAATCAACTGCAGCACTAAAACAAGAGTTTAAACTTTGCTGGTTAAGAGTGGCTTAAAAAGGAAATGATCGTCCGATCGGGGGGAAAAAAATTCACAATCACGAGAACTTTATTGGTCTTCATCGATGTGTCTGATGTAAACATGCACGGACACGCACACACATCTGAAACTCTTTAATACAGGTACTCCACTAAAATAAATAAGAAATGTTGCATTTGTACTTGGATTACAATTAAGGAGTAACAGCACACTGATTTGCTTTTTTCCACTTTCGTTGTCTTTTATGACTTGTTGCGCTGTAATGTCATGCAGTAACACTGGCATAGTGACTGATGTATGTCGTCATGAAACAGAGAACCTCAACTCGAAATCCAGACACAAGTGGTCACAGGAGACACATTTAAGCGACCAGGTGTAAACAGTGATGGGTTTCGCCTGACCACATGTAATCGGATCATCCAAGACGCATCTTAAAACCAGATGTAAATGGGGTTATCATGTTTCTTTTTTTCCTCTGCTAGATATGAGCCCAGAACTGGTTCAAAATGTGGTCTCTCTCTCTCTCTCTCTCTCTCTCTCTCTCTCTCTCTCTCTCTCTCTCTCTCTCTCTGTCCTTTGTCTCTTGTTGTCTCTGTGTCTCACTCTGTTCTCTGTCTCTTTCTGTGCTGTTGTGTTTACATGCAGTGAATGTGATATGGTAATGAAGTCAGACAGCTCTCGCTGGAGACTATGAAATCATCAGGCTTTGAAATAAAACCTGAAAGCTTGCACTGAAAAATACACTCCTGCGTCTTAGTGTGGAGATTGTGGGGAAAACAGTCTCCTGACGTTTAGCATTGTTGCATTGTGTATTTTTGCTTAGATAGCAGTGTAATAAGGAGAGTGAATTGTTTTATCGATGTACAGATTTCTAAATTCAATGTACGCATACCCCCTTACAAGTTATACATGAAAAAAAAAAAACTGTAAAATACATTTTCACATTCAGAATGTCCTTATAACTTCCCAGAGGACAGACAGACATACTACAGGTGATTTTATTAAATAAATATCTATTATATAAGAACAGTAATCAATTATTTTATAAAGATATTCACAAAAATTCACCAAAATTATGTTTTCTCATTTTAAAGGCTGTGGTAACTTCCCAGAAGATATATAAACTTACTACAGGTAGATTACAGCATCATCAATTATATACAAGTACAGTAATCAATTATTTTATAGAAAAAATTACTAAAATTCACCAAAATGATAATTTCCTATTGTAAAGATTGTAGTAACTTCCCAGAGTATAGGCAGACTTATTACATGATAGATTATTACAGTATCATAAATTTTGTGATTAAGTGTAAGTCCTTCTATCCTCATTGATTACTGTACTTATATAATTGATCATATTGCAGTAATATGTCTGTCTGTCCTCCTGGGAAGTTATAAGAACTTTCTGAATTTCAAAATGTATTTTAAATTTGTTTTATTGATTTTTTTTTTTTCATGTATAACTTGCACGTGAATTGAATGAATAACCGAACGTTCACACCAGAGGCGGCGAGAGCGTCAAATCGACCGGAAGTCATTCATTTTCAATGACAGCCAGCGTCTCTCCGCGGCGAGTCTTGGGCGGCGTGGGCGTCAGATGGAAGTTCAAGTGCAGTCAACATTATGGTAATGAGCTGTGACGCGGTTCGGCGGCAACCTATTGGAATATAGAAGTGCTCCGCTCTAGCGAAGTCTAGAGAACACAACCGTGTAAACTTTAGTTCCCACCAAGCATTCGTTCCGAAGATAAAATGGAGGAGAAACGAATCATTGCCATGACGGGTTTCCCTGTAATATATGACCAAGACCACAGTTATTATTACAAATGTATTTTATTTTTTATAACAAACAACTATAATTGTAATTACTTACTGCCATCGATCGATTAATTATTTTCACATTTTAAAGAGTACATGAGGATATACGCTACTTGTGATAGGTCGGCAAAAAGTAAATGGCCGACATGTCTGGATGTTTAAATTGCGGCCCCCTTTAAATATAGTTCACAAAACAAAGCATTCTGAACAAACGTTGCCGCCTATTTTAACTACGTCAGAGCGTCCTTGAGCGTCCTTGAGCGTCGAGGCAGGGCAGCCAGAGCGAATTTTGACGCTCTCGCCGCTTCTGGTGTGAACGTACAGTTAGTGTACCTACCATGTTTTAACATAGTGAGGGGAGTTTTTAGACGGTCCCTTACATCTGCAAACAGAATGTGGAACGTCAAACTTTACCGCGCTAAATCAGTGAGGCCAACGACATTCAGCTGGATAGTGAAAATGGCGCGAAAAAAGCAGGAGAGACGGAAGACGAAGCAGGCAGCAGCGCCATTGTCGTAGAATATTGAACATGTGTTCAAAAAGACTGCCAAACAGGGTACGGTTGATATACTTGGTAAGCAATTTGACAACACTGTAGTAAATATTTTTAGTTAATCAAAAAACGTGCTCAGACAAGTTAATCCAGCGCAAATTAGTGCATAAAAAGTCACCAAAATGAAGTATTTGAACCTCATAATTAAATACAAAGTGAGGGAATACAAAAGAACAAAACATTAAAAAAATTCACCAAAATGATATTTTTCCCATTCTAAAGGTTGTAGTAACTTCCCAGAGTATAGGCAGACTTATTACAGGATAGATTATTACAGTATCATCAATTATATAAGTACTGTAATCAATTATTTTGTAGGAAAAAGTTACTGAAATTCACCAAAATTATATTTTTTCATTTTAAAGCTGTAGTTTTTTTTGTTTTTTTTTTGTTGTTTTTTTTAGAATTTTACTGATTAAGTAATAAGTACTTCCATCCTCATTAATTATTGATTACTGTACTTATATAATTGATCTTATTGCAATAATATGTAATGTAATAAGTCTGTCTGTCCTCTGGGAAGTTATAAGAACATTCTGAATTTCAAAATGTATTTTACATTTTTATTTTATAAAAATAAACCCCAAACATTTTCCACACTCACTGTTTTTCTTTCATTTGTCCACTAACAATATCCAACAGTGCATGGTTCATGCATCTTGGGAGGTTTATGTAATTTTTGGTTATGAAAATTCCCACCACAGTGTCATTTCTCATCTCAAATTCTGTATTGAGTTTAATTGAATTCTTTGCTGGATATGACGCTGATAGAAAATGGCCAACCCCTTTCTCTTGCTAAGGCTCATTTCAGAGCTTACATTTTATGTATTGAAATTGAAAAAAAAAAAAAAAGTGTTATATTTCCCTTGATTCTTCTTTGTTTTCTTCAAACATCATATTTCATCTCGGCACTTTTGTCTACTTGGTTAACAAGTACACTAACTTTGTACCTTGTACAGTTTTTGCAAAATTGTTTGGTGTGGTGGAAATGACGGCACAACTGCGTAAAATACATAATATTTGATAAATTGATTTGAAATCATTTACACACAATAAATATTGAAATGGTTGGTTTGTTTCACTCTTTATTTAGATGATCATATTTTTAAACATGTTATAATTATTATTTTTATAATGGACTTTCATAGTTTAAAACGGAATGTCTGGGACAAGACTAAAACAGTACAATCTTTATATGAATGGCAATTAAAAAAATACCATGACTATTTATTGTACTATTGTTAATACTTAGTTTTGTACATTTGAATTATTACATTTGTACAGAAAGTTTTGATTGCATACGGTATGCTGTGTGCTTTCTCTGTCTCCATCAGAACCCGCAGGACTGCAGTAAAGCCCGTAAGCTGGTGTGTAACATTAATAAGGGCTGTGGATACGGCTGTCAGCTTCATCACGTGGTGTACTGCTTCATGATCGCTTACGGCACACAGAGAGTTCTTATTCTGGAGTCTCACAACTGGCGTTATGCTCCCAACGGCTGGGAGACGGTCTTCCGACCCGTCAGCGACACCTGTACGGACCGATCCGGAGCCACAACCGGACACTGGTCAGGTGAGCGGAAGTTGATCTTTAAATATTACATTTGACAATCTCTTCCAAAAGCAAAATGGATCTGAAACATGAAATCAAAATCGGTTATATTTTCTTGCCTAATAATGCCACTTTTCTACTGCACGTTACGGTTCGATTCAAATCTAATCGCTTTACTTTTCTGAGCTTGCTTTTCCACAGTTTAGTGCCACCTCAACATGGGTGGGGTTATAGGCTGATCGTCATAGTTGCGCCACCTCTACTGCCGTGACATCATCTTAAACACGACACAAAACAATAAACAATAACGCGACCGCTAGCTGTTAGCTACTAGCTCATTGTGCTGCATAAAGCAGTTGTTCGTGGTGATTTTACACGAGTGTAACCGTTAAATTGGCCTGGTTGTTTTAGGAGCTTTCCAGTAGCTGGTCAACTAAATAAAGTGAAGCTTTCAAGCAGAACATAGAGTTAACATAACAAAACGTACCATCCTCCATCGTGGACTCCAACCAACACCGTGGCCGAGTCCAGGGCACTCTCCCTCCCATTGCTCGCCGGTCTAGATAGCGTCCATTTGGTCGAACCACTTCCACTTTTCCTTGATGGTTCTGTAGTCACTTATGTTTTATTAAACTTTTCCCTACACTGTTGGTAGGTCCGGTGTTAGCCGTGTGCGTCCAACAGCTGAGACACTTCCTGAAAGACTTTTTCGTTTTGCATCGGTTTGTTCGTCGCTAAAGAAAGGAACGTCTGCACCTTGTTTATTGACGACGTTATGGTTTTGCGCACAGCCATTTCTTTATACAAGTCGAAAGTCGTGTGAACAAATGAGACCGCTATTGCTGTAGCTAACTTTAAAACTAGCGGGTTGATGTCCCGTGTCGCAAATCCAGTGATGCCGGTAGTGACGATTCTCTCTGACCTATCAGAGATCTGCAGGATTTTGACGTCACATTTAGTATCGGCTCGGCTCGCTTAGAACCTCGACTGAGGTGGTACTAAAAAAAGTACCAGGTACCAGTTACTATCCACAATGGAAAACCCCCAAAAAGCGAGCCGAGTCGAGTTATACCATGCAGTGGAAAAGCCCCGTCTGGTGTTTTTGTGCACGATTCATCAATGCATGTTATTCTAAAGAAAAAGATTTATTATCTAAATGAATCAAAATTGTATGCATTTCTCCACCTCTATCAACTTTGCTTATTTGCTGATGTAACCAAGGCCATGTGGGCGGGGACAATAACGTTACCCATTAACATGACGGCCTACTTCTAACACGCCAGTCATATCCCAACTGATAAAATCAAGTCCCATCCTACATTATTTAACAATAAATATTTTCTGACACTTTGAAGTATTTCATATTATGGGCGTTAGATGCGTTGTGAATGCCTTTTTCTTACTGAAACATAACAGCAACATATATTTCATCTAAAATGTGTAGATTGTGAGTGAAATCTGTTCAGTCTTGTCTTGCAGAAGTGGTTTATTTTGCAATTTTTCTTGCTTATTTTTTTAATCCATTTTTAAATTAACTGGTAACATTTTACAGGTTGTGTTTGTTAACATTAGATAACTACATTAGATAACATATATCAGCAATTAACCTATTTTTAATATTATGCATTTCAATTTCATAACAGATTTCATAAACGTGCCTAATTTTGTTTCATATGTCTCATACAATAGATTTACATGCATCCAAGGTCAAAAAACACTTTCATTTGCTCGTAATTTAAATTGCAGCGTTACATTTTATTTTTTCCCCAGTGTCAAAAATGACTCAATGATCCGTTCTAAAGCGTTCATTCAAACTCCTCCTTTCTGAGAGCCTACTCTGCTCTGATTGGTCCGTTCTAAAGCGTTCATTCTGAACTCCTCCTTTCTGAGAGCCTACTCTGCTCTGATTGGTCCGTTCTAAAGCATTCATTCTGAACTCCTCCTTTCTGAGAGCCTACTCTACTCTGATTGGTCCGTTCTAAAGCATTCATTCAAACTCCTCCTTTCTGAGAGCCTACTCTACTCTGATTGGTCCGTTCTAAAGCATTCATTCTAAACTCCTCCTTTCTGAGAGCCTACTCTGCTCTGATTGGTCCGTTCTAAAGCGATCATTCTAAACTCCTCCTTTCTGAGAGCCTACTCTACTCTGATTGGTCTGTTCTAAAGCATTCATTCTAAACTCCTCCTTTCTGAGAGCCTACTCTACTCTGATTGGTCCGTTCTAAAGCATTCATTCTAAACTCCTCCTTTCTGAGAGCCTACTCTGCTCTGATTGGTCCGTTCTAAAGCGTTCATTCAAACTCCTCCTTTCTGAGAGCCTACTCTGCTCTGATTGGTCCGTTCTAAAGCATTCATTCAAACTCCTCCTTTCTGAGAGCCTACTCTACTCTGATTGGTCCGTTCTAAAGCATTCATTCTAAACTCCTCCTTTCTGAGAGCCTACTCTGCTCTGATTGGTCCGTTCTAAAGCGATCATTCTAAACTCCTCCTTTCTGAGAGCCTACTCTACTCTGATTGGTCCGTTCTAAAGCATTCATTCTAAACTCCTCCTTTCTGAGAGCCTACTCTACTCTGATTGGTCCGTTCTAAAGCATTCATTCTAAACTCCTCCTTTCTGAGAGCCTACTCTGCTCTGATTGGTCCGTTCTAAAGCGTTCATTCAAACTCCTCCTTTCTGAGAGCCTACTCTGCTCTGATTGGTCCGTTCTAAAGCGTTCATTCAAACTCCTCCTTTCTGAGAGCCTACTCTGCTCTGATTGGTCCGTTCTAAAGCGTTCATTCTAAACAACTCCTTTCTGAGAGCATACTCTGCTCTGATTGGTCAGATGTCACAGTCTGTTGTGATTGGTCTACCGCTTAGTGTAGTGTTTAAGGGCGGGTCGAAGCTGGGTTTTTGTTACCGTTTGTTAGTACAGGAAGTGTCTGGAATTACTAACGACTCGTTTCAGGTGTTCAGAATCGGTTCTTTCTTTTGGGAGTCAATAACTCCATTTGTGGTGCACTTTGATTTGTAAAACTTTGCAGATTTTTTTTTTTTACATTCACAAACAGCTTTATAACACACTACATGAAAGGTAATATTTGAAAAACTATAATAGGTGCTCTTTAACTAAATTAAATTAATTAAACTTAAAATATTTTTTATATTATTTTATTAAAAGTTACTCAATTCAATTTGATTTGAATTTTTTCATTAAATTAAAATGAATGTTTATGCATTTATTAAACTTGGTTCATGTTTATTTTTACATATACTAATATTTTTGTACTTTAAGTGTTGTATATTTTAACATTAATAAATTACACTTTGAATTAACATGAAGTAATAATGAACAAAGAATAATAAATGTTTTAAAATAATTTTTCATTGTTAGTGAAGCCTAATGCATTAATTAATTTTAACATATATAACCTCATTTTAAAGTGTTACAAATGAAGTTGCTTTCTTTTAAAAACTGAAATGATTTTAAATTGTATTGTTATGCTTATTTCTATTTTAAAGCACTTTAAATAACTGTATATGAAATGTGCAATATTACTGAACTTGCCTTGAATAACCCAACACATTTTTACAAGATTGTATGACTATCAGGACAAATTTGCACTCGTCCACCCAGATTTTAATATGTACTCAGTCCACTTTTCTAATTTACTTACTGCTAAATAGACAAAGTGTGAAGTTCTCACACAAGACAGATATTTAAGCACAATGAGGACATGTGAAAATGTTCCCTCCGCTTAGTGTCCTAATTATTACAGCAAAGGATCTGGTGTGGGAATAGCTTATCTGAGGATTCTCGCCAAAGCCCAAAGCAGCCTCAAGAAAAATAGAAGAAAAAAAAAAGAAAAAAAAAGAGCAACGATTACTCTTATATAAGCCTGGGAATGACTTGGGATTTTTTGTTTCTTAAATATTTTATGCCTTACCTAATCACACTTACCCGATCACATGCAGTTGCTCATAGATCGGTCGTAATTCATCGTTGTTATTCGTTGCGTAATTGTTTGGGAGAGTTTTAATGAGCCAGCTGTCGGGTCGTTCGTGGTTGGGATGACAAAGTTTAGTCCTTTTGGCTTAATGGTCATAATTAGAAGACCAACAGTAACTTGTGTTTGACAAACTATTGAAACGAAGCCGTTGTTTCTATGCAACATGTTCCGCATCGGCCAATGTGGGGTTTTCCTGTTTCTAAACTCGACAAAAGTTCACGAAAGTTAATTGGAGAGATTTCGTCTAATAATGCTGTGACAGTAAAGTCAGAGAGCCACAGAGTGAAACGGTACAACTGCTTAAAAGGGATAGTTCACCTAGAAATGAAACTTGTAATCATTTACTCACCCTCATGTCATTCCAAACCAAAATGTCTTCGAGACAGAAGATGGTTTCAAGAGTGTTCACGCTGCTCATTTCCACATGATGAGGGTTTATGGTGTCAAGTTCCAATAAGGATAATAAAACGTGTTCCATGGACGAAAGAAAAGTGCAAATGGTGTCAGATATTATTTGCACCCGTATTGAAAAACTAGCTCACAGTAGCCATCTTATTTTGCAAGGCAGAAGGAAATTTACAGTAACCACAAAATTAACCATGTTTACTAGATTACCACCATATTAATGTAGTAACCCCATGGTAAAATACATTAAACTGTTTTCTACCCCCCCCCCCTAAAAAACATGGTAACAACAATATCACTAGGCCTATAGTAATACAGTGATGCAATGTACACACAAGCGATGCCGAGCTGCGGGAACAAACCTTTATCTGTATTCCCCGACATTATATGTGACCAAATCACTGCGATCAGTCAACATTTATATTCATTTTGATCTTTTTTTAAGTACCGAAATCAGGAAATCGGATGGGAAAATTGCGGGACAAAAGTTGGAATCGAAAGGACAACAGTACACAGTCACACCGTCTTTACATCCCATGCCACTGCAGCGACATCTGTTGTCTAGTTTGTCATATATTTCTGTGGTTTCACCAAACTATTGGGGTGCAAATAGTCACTCCGGAAAGAAAACCACACTAGTTTAAAAAGACAATACAAGTAATGCATTTTCAGGGCTCAACAATGAGGATGGCCCACCGGCCCGGGGTCAGTGGAAGAGAGTTTCTGGCTATTTGATGGAATGAGCATTTGCGCTATAGGACCAGTGTTGTGTTTTCACTAAATCTTTCATTCGTTTAGCTTTTACATGTGTTTTAATACCTGGAAAAGTTCTGTAATGCATGTGAGTATTGTTGCAAATTCTGCTGATTTAAACTTTTCAGCTTTTGTTGAAATTGGGAAGATCACTTGTGATTGAAAATGATAAAAAAAATCATAATAATCCTTACCGTTGAGCCCTGACTATCCCTTTAAATAGTGTTTATCTAACAAGATAACACCACCACTTTCTGTCTCTCTCTCACTCTTTATTACGGTCTGTGTTTTTCTGTCTCTTTCTCTGGAGGTTGTTTGTGAAGGATTCAGGGTAAGTGACCTGTGTAATCTAACATGTCCAGACTTCTGCCCTGAGGCCAGTGCCAGTCATTCAAAGCACCAGGGAGAGAGTATGTTTGTGTGCTGGCGTGTTCGAGTGTGTTTGAGCTTTGAAACGGGTCACCTTGACTTGCGAACCCCTGTGACTTCTGAAGAAACTTCCTTCCAGAACACTTTAGGATATTTCTGTGGATCAAAGTCTCTCTTGTTTTCTTTTTGAATCCTACATCACCATATGAACCATGTTACACACTTCCAAAACCTATAAAAGTGAGCTTCTTACAGTAATGGAACATGGAAAAACAAAGCATACCCAGTTATTACATTTTAAAATACTCGTGATCAGATTACAGTTACTTTTTTATAGATTAGGCAACCACAAGTCCTCGTGGTGGCGTAGTGACTAGCCTCAATCCGGGTGGCGGAGGACGAATCTCAGTTGCCTCCACGTCTGAGACGTCAATCCGCTTCATGCTATTCTCCAAGGCATCCACGCACAACTCACCATGTGCCCCACCGAGAGTGAGAACCAATTTATACTTTTTCTCCCAATTTGGAATGCCCAATTGCTGTTTAAGTCCTCGTGGTGGTGTAGTAATTCGCCTCAATTTGTGTGGTGGACGACGAATCTCAGCTACCTCCATGTCTGAGACTGTCAACCCACGCATCTTATCACGTGGCCTTTTGGCGCGTCGCCATGGAGACATAGTGCGTGTGGAGGCTTCGCCATCCACCGCGGCATCCACGCTCAACTTCCCACGTGCCCCACCAAGAACGAACCATATTATAGCGACCATGAGGAGGTTACCCCATGTGAATCTACCCTCCCTAGCAACCGGGACAATTTGGATGCTTAGGAGACCTGGATGGAGTCACTCAACTTCACCATTCAGCTAGACTCGTCAACGATTACACCATCCAGGACAGCCAGAAATCTTGGAGTTGTGTTAGACAATCAGTTGAACTTCACAGACAACGTCGCAAGGACTGGCCGATCGTGCAGATTTGCCTTGTACAACATTAGGAATATCAGGCCCTTCCTATCAGAGCATGCTACACAACTTCTCGTCCAAGCTCTTGTTCCATCCAGGCTGGACTGTTGCAACGTTTTCTGACATGCCTTCCAGCATGTACTGTCAAACCTCTGCAATTGATCCAGAATGTGGCAATGAGAGTGGTCTTCAACGAGCCTAAGAGAACCCACGTCACGCTGCACTGACTGCCAATGGTTGCTCGTGTTAAGTTCATGGCATTGATGCTTGCTTACAGAACAAGCACTAGCTCATGACTTCAGACTTATGTGCCCTCCAGAAACCTGCGTTCTACAGGTTAACGGCGCCTCGTGGTGCCATCTCATAGAGGCACAAAATCACTGTCCCAGACTTGGACTGTTCCCCGCTGGTGGAATGACCTGCCTAATTCCACCCGAGCGCCTGTGTCTTTATCCTCTTTCAAAAGAACAGCTAAAGACACGTATTTTTCATGAACACCTATCCCATTCATACTAATGCACTAACTTCATGTTCTTTAAAAAAATAACAAATACATCTTTCCTTGCTTTGTGTACTTGAGGCTTGTATTACAGCACTTATTATACTGTTGGATGAATCACTTCTGTTGTTCTCATTTGTAAGTCACTTTGGATAAAAGCATCTGCTAAATGAATAAATGTAAATCAGTACACCACTGATATACTTTCGGTAAGTCTTCGAGTGTTTTTGGAAGGGTGGGGGGAGGGTTGTGTGTATTGCATTCAAAACTGATTCTCGCTACTAGCAAGTCAGGTGAACATGGAGCGGTCATTTTTAAGGAGTCACGGGGCACAAACATTATTGTGCAATGTAAACTCCAAAAGTTAATATCCATCAACTGGATTCTACGTCAAATCTAAAGAAGCCTTGGGAGGAATGTTTGCATGTTTGTGTTTGTTGTTTTTTTTACTTCACATCAAAAATCTAACCAACTCAAACACTAATTATTATTTGAATTATCACTCTGTGTGTTAGGGCTGGGCGATATGGCCAAAATTGTTATCACGCTGATCTTTTTCATATTGTTCGAGCACTTTCTTTTTTATTTCAAAGTTGACGGAAGAAGAAAAAATTTATTCTAAACAGTCAAAATAGTCTCTACAAAACTGCACAGGGGGTCCAGAGGCGGCCAAAGCAGTGCGGTCTGCGGGATCTTTTACCAAAATATAAAAATATTTTATAGTTTATCAATTGAAAATGAATGTTAAAAGATCATCTGTTTGTTCTGAAGTATAGTGACAGCAGTCCAGTGTTTGTTGGAATATTTTTACATTAAAATGAATTATGTTTTATATTTCTTTAGATTCAGATACCCAAGTATGGGGCATAGAAGCCCTTGTGACTGTGGAATGATGCTGAATGTGGGTTCAGGGGTGTCCCGAGAGAACATTTAGAAAACATTCGTATATTTTCATTAAAGTGAGAGACTCGTCGACCAATGAGTCATTTTAGTCTTTCCTTTTCCATTCCAGACATCTAATTAATTTTCACAAAATTAGAACAAAAATCGATTCGTTTATTGGATTTGTTTATTATTAAATGCTCGTAACATGCTGATTAATAAAGAAACATTTAGAAGAGAAAAACGTTTTGGTCTAAAAGGTGCTTTGAAACCATGTTAACTCATGCGGCACTTCATGTCTACACACATGCAGGGAAAGAGGCGACACGTGCGGAGCGGGACGGGGCAGAAATGATGCACGTTTGGTTCTAGAGAACAATATTCAAGATTACAGCGCAGAAAGATCAGAGCTGTTGTCCACATCACTGTTGTTCTGTTGCACTCTTCACTAGAGACGATGAGAGGACGCAACCATTGTCATGAAGTCTTGCGGTGCGGATGGAATCAATCCGGTGTCCGACGTAACCTAATTGTTAGCAAGGCTGCTAGCATTAGCAAGTTCATCCAGTCTGACCCTACGTTACCACTGGCGCGTTGTGAGCGAAGCTGAGAGCGTTTTCAATGAATCCCTATGAAAGCCGAGCATCATGCTCACAAGGTGGATCGTAGGATTGGCATCGGTGCGGAGCGAGCTCTCTCCTAACGATTTCGTCCCCCCCAGTGGAAACGCAGCCAGAGAAAGCCAAACTGCTTGTGTTTTAGCGACGCAGTAAATATAGAAAATTCCTCAAAAGCTTATCGTGGATTTTCTTTATTGTGATAAATATCGATATCATTTTACCGCCCAGCCCTACTGTGTGTAATGTAACCATGTCGCAGTGTGTTTTGTCCTTCAAATGCATCAAAATGCACAAAGTCATTTCATATTCAATAAAGTCAAATGTTTGTATTATCTACTGTGTGAAACAAATGGATAATAAATGGACTGGCATTTTATTTTTGAGTTATCTCCAAGGCCGCAAATGCATCAAAAAGCTAGCAAGCCAACTGGATTAACCTTGTCACTACAATTAATTGTCTATAATTAAATGTTACTTAAGTTGATTTAAGTTTCTTAAATTGCTTTTGTAGTCGGCTTCAAAAATGTATATGAATGTACTTTTGGTGTAGTGATGACCTTGAGATGTTTTTGTGACGCTGATTCACAAATATAGCTGGTCTGATCTATTAATACACGTGGATGGTGTTTGTAAAATGGTAAAACTGCATGATCACATTTTGTGTTAATGTGTCCTGGGAACCTGTCCATAATTTTAGAAACTCCAATAAGAAATGCCTGTTAAACTCAAACATATTTGAGTCTGTCATTGATGGAGGGCCTACACCTCTATCAGCATCACAGGGGAAAATATGAAAACTTGCTTCATATTTGTACATTTGCGATCATTTATCTGATTTTGTGGACACAAGCATTACTCAAACGATCAAACCATGCAGAATTCGGTTGAAATTGAGTTGTTAAATAAGGACTACAACTAACACATGTATGTGTGTACTGGATGTGCCTTGCAAAACCGAGATGTGGAGCTAGGGGCCACCATAGACCGAAGCCTGGCCACCCCATTGGGCCACCTCACTTGCAATTGCTGTTTTAGACATTTTTCGGCACAATTTATTTTTTTAGAGGTGAAATCATCTCTGTATATAAATGTACAAACTTAGCGTGTGCGCACACCAAGGTCGCCAAACCTTGCTATCAACAGTTCACAGCAATCCCTTACACAAGCTGTCAATCAGTTGGAGATTTATTATGAGGGCTTGTTTAAGGACCCATCAATGTACAGGGCAGGAAGTGAAAAGCACAATGGACGAGATGGAGGAAAGTCCGTACTTCACTAGTTTAGACTGTATTACGAGAGAAAAGAATAAACTGAAAATCACAACATATGTTGGACTTGAGCAATTTTTAAACACTGCGGCGCCTTTCGATGTTAGCGTTGCTGTTGTTTGCGTGATTAGGTTAACCACTCTCAAAGGTCCACCTAAACGCCACTAAAGACATGGATCATCGCGAAACAAGACGGAGAAGTCATTGCAGCTTATTGCGATTGCATGGCTGGGTAAGTTATTTACGTTCGCCTGTAAAGGCTTTGTAATTTGCTTTGCTATCGTTACGTATTTTTGTTCAGTTACAGGCGTACAAACTCAAACAAAGAAAAGAAAAAACTATTTCTTTAACTTTACAAATTATGGAAACCGCTAATGTTACATAAACATAGTCACATAAGTTGTATTAACTTACCTTTGACGAAGTGCTCACTGCACACATGAGCATTATCCGACTCAGCTCCTCTAAACCGCTGGCGCAGGTTATCCAGCGTTTTTCAGTCAATTTCTTGCATTTCCCCCCTTATGAACAACATTTGGTACACGATAAAAAGCTCCTTGTGGTTTCTCGGTTTGTTCGATTTGAGCAACCGTAAACTATGCAAAACATAGGCATTTTGAGTTTGTGATAGTGCTTGTATGCTAATAATCCTATGTAGAAAATCACTTCCTGCCCTCCATCTGCATTTCGCGCCATAGCAATGCAGTGACCTGAGGTGCAAACAGGCATTTCAATTAATTGCGTTAATTTTTTATAAAATTAATCGCACGTTATTATCACATTGAATCGAGAGCCCTAATATAAATATTACATAAATATAATTCTAATTAAATAATTATGCTAAATATTATAATATAATAATTTTGATAATTAAAATGCATTATGCTATTGTGGCAGACGAGGAAAGCATTGATAAGACGAAATAAAAAGTAGCGTTAGAAGGCAAACAACGAAAATGTTGTTTATTTCCATAATATTATTCATAAGCCTATCATTGGCCTACAGTCCACAGAAATACATTTTGCAATTAAATTCGTCAATCTGTCCAAGGAAGATTTATAATAAGGGCTTTTCTTAGAAGAGTTCAATGTACACATGCATCAGATGGACGCTTTTTGAGCATCTCACTTTGGTTGCATCGCCTCGTAAAAACAGCATTTTTAGCTTGTCATGTGAAATTAAATGTAGTGCGATACTTGGCCTGAATGTGGTTTGTTCTTTGTACAGCTGTTGCCTCTACAGCTGGAGTTTCCCTTACTGCCCCCTGCTGAAAACAGGTGATACATCAAGAGTGGAGTCTCCTTGCACTTTTTGTCAGGACCGATATTTGTGTAGCATTGAGAGCCTATGTTGACTATTCGTTAGTTCATTAGTTATTCCATTTCAGCGGCCTTAATCTGCGTTCACATTGCCAGAGACACAAGGCGACAAATCTACCACATCTCATTCATTTTCAATGAGAGCTGGCGATGGCGACCGTTGGCAACCGGATGAGGGCGTGTCCAGCGATGCGACAAAGTTGAGAAATGTTTAACTTTATGCAAATGAAGAGCGACTTTCGGGAGCAACAGCCAATATGAGAGAAGATTGTAGCGATAACGTGATCCTAATATTTGAATAATAATATTCATTATAAAGAAACAATGATTTTTAGACTCGCCATACACACCACTAGCGACCTAACCGCCAGCCACATAGCTGCCATGCAAGGTGCTAGCCTGCCATTGGGAGCAACTTGGGGTTCAGTGTCTTGCCCAAGGACACTTCGGCATGTGGAGTCATGTGGGCCGGGAATCAAACCATCAAACCTGTGATTAGTGGCCGACCCGCTCTACCAACTGAGCCTTGTTTTAAGTGTATAGGTGCGTGCAGACAGGTACTGGGAAGTGTCAAGGATTGTGTTCAGGTGTGGCCGCTGCATTCTTGTTAAAAAATACAATGTTCATTTTGTTTTTGTTTTGTGACCTCAATTGCCATTTGTACCACTTCAGAATGACACTGTGAACATGTTTGAAATTTATTTGTATTTTTGCTGTTCCCTTTGGTGGCGCAGAAATGGCAAAATTCAGCTTCTCGCTAGGTTGCGGAACAGAGCTAATGTTCTGAATAAAGGATGATTGTGTGTCGATTGAGGCTTGTCATTAATATTCAGCATGTGTTTCTCAACAGGTGAAGCTCATGACCGTGATGTTCAGGTGGTGGAATTGCCCATCGTTGACAGTCTACACCCCAGACCGCCGTACCTCCCTCTCGCTATCCCAGAAGACCTAGCGCCCCGATTGCAGCGGCTGCACGGCGACCCGTCCGTCTGGTGGGTGTCACAGTTCGTCAAGTATCTGGTCCGCCCGCAGGCATGGCTGGAGAAGGAGATCCAGGAAACGGGTGTCAAACTGGGCTTTAAACACCCCATTGTTGGGTCAGTTTCCATTTTTAAATTTCAAAGTACTTTATTATGGTTATGTCTACATACAATATTGCCAATGCATCAATGCACACAACAGAAGGTGACAAGTAATGAATAATAATAATAAAAATAACAGTTAAAATAAGTCAAATGAAAAGTTATTTCAATATGTAAATAAGAATAAAATAAAATTTACAAATTTTAAATAGAATAAAATTTATTTAAAATAAGTTCATACAAATTTGAATCCTTCATTCTCATCAGCTCATTTAACCTTTAATGTAAAAATGTTACTAATTGATTGTATGTAGAAAAAAAATATTAAATTAATAAATGCTGTGCAAGTTTTGTTCATTATTAGTGTGTTAACAAATCCAACCTTAATTTAAAGTGTTACCAATCAATTTATATTCATATTTTGTTGTAGTTTTTTCCATTTTTAGTTAGATTTATAAAAAATAAATATATTTTTTAAATGTACCAAAGTGGTAATAAAAATAACCCAATTTTCTTTTTGCTTTATTTTGTGTTTTTTATATTGCTTGTTAGTTTATTTTGCGTGTTGATATATTGTCTGAAAACATGTTTTTGTGTTTTATTTTGGTTTTGCTTTGTGTTCTGGTTTGTTGATATTCTCTAAATATCTCTAGATATATGAACTGCATATATGCACAAGTATTATTTTTTAAGGTATGTTTGATTTTATTGTATTTTTACTGGGGAAATAATAGTTGGAGTAAGAGTATTGTTGTCTTTCTCGTCTTGTGTTTCTTTGTGTCTTTGTGTGTGTTGGTTTATCTGTCACTGAAGCGACCACGTCTGTGTCTGTTAGACTGATAAAAGAGTGCGAAATAAAGATGACAAACAATAATGAGAATGAACTAGACACAATTAATGAGAATAAATGAGATTTGAATGATTGCAGCCTCACAAACACTAGTCTATTGACACAAATGTGTAATGTAAAGTAATTACACAAATAATACATTAGAGTAAATCTATAATGAATCAAAAATATCAGTTTAAGAGGGAAGGAGAGAGAAAGAAATACTGATATGTTTGGTTTATAAGTTCGTAAGATTTCTCCTGTTGCAGCTCCTGTCTCTAAAAACATAAAGGAACAATCATGTTGTTCCACACCCACAAGTAGTGGTGGTGCAGTGGGCTAAAGCACATAACTGGTAATCAGAAGGTTGCTGGTTCGACCCCCACAGCCACCACCATTGTGCCCTTGAGCAAGGCACTTAACTCCAGGTTGCTCCGGGGGGATTGTCCCTGTAATAAGTGCACTGTAAGTCGCTTTGGATAAAAGCGTCTGCCAAATGCATGAATGTAAATGTAGATGTACTTGCTGTTGCCACAGAATGACTCCAAACCACATCGAAAGAAAGATTCACAAATGACTTGACCATTGCATGTGTGTATTTATAGATGGTCTCTTCTGAGTATGAATGGTAAATACTCAAGTATAATGTGACTCTGTGTTAAAGCGTCCATGTCAGACGAACAGATAAAGTTGGGACAGAAGCTGCGTTTCACCCCATAGAGGAATACATGGCACATGTGGAGGAACAGTTCCAGTATATATCTCAGCGAGCCCATGTGGATAAAAAACGAGTATATCTGGCCACCGACGACCCATCGCTGTTACAGGAAGCTAGAACCAAGTGAGTTATGAGTCATTACAGTTCATTAATGTCTTGTTGAAAGTATATTTTATTCTACTATAGTTTAGCGGTTTTAAATTTTATTGTAAATTGCTTTTATTAGTTATCTGTGCCTTGTTGTTTTCAAGTGTTTGGTTTTCTGTTTTGTTTATTGTTTTTATTTGTTGTTGTTTGTTTCGTTGGTTCAGCTTTGTTTTTTGTTGTTTTATTTTTATTCGTTTTTCTTTTTGATTTTTGTGCTTTTGTTTGTTTTGTTTTTTATGTGTTTTTATGTCTGTTGTTTTGCTTTTGTTGAAATTGGCATTTGCAGGCTGTTCCAGAAAATAGTTAAATTTTAAGTTAGTTGTTCTTTAATATATCTCAATACTTGTTAGTGTTTGTTCAGTGCCTTTTTTTGGTTGCATCTAATGTCCACACTTTAATGTTGTAAATATTATTGTTTATTGCTCTGTGTGTATCTCAGGTACACTGACTATGAGTTCATCAGTGATAACTCCATCTCTTGGTCTGCGAGTTTGCACAACCGTTACACAGAGAATTCTCTCCGAGGCGTCATACTTGACATCCACTTCCTGTCGCAGACTGACTTCCTGGTTTGCACGTTTTCCTCACAGGTATGGGATGCTGTAGGAGAACATCTGTATTTGCTAAAGAGACTGATCCAGAAAGCTTTCTGTTAAAATTCTGCTTATTAAAGCGTCTTCCACTCAAAAATGCAAATTCTGTCATTTTCCCTCCATTTCTTTCCCCCGTCAGGTGTGCCGTGTGGCTTACGAAATCATGCAGACTCTTCACCCGGACGCCTCGTCTTTCTTCCGTTCTTTGGATGATATTTACTACTTCGGTGGACAGAATGCACACAATCAAATCGCCATCTACCCGCATGAGCCCCGCTCGGCCGACGATATCCCGCTGGAGCCCGGAGACGTCATCGGTGTCGCAGGAAACCACTGGGATGGATACTCCAAAGGGGTCAACCGCAAACTGGTCCGCACAGGCCTCTACCCATCCTACAAAGTGAAGGAGAAGATCGAGACTGTGAAATACCCCACTTACCCCGAAGCGGACAAGCTGCTGAGCTTATAGAAAACAAACGAGACACAAACTAATAAACTTACAAAGGATCGCCAGATAAAAGTTGAGACCCTCCTTTTACTCGAATCGGACTGAGGTTTGTATAAACTGCATAATGATTTAATTGACTGCTGTGAAACTCAAGAGTCGCAACAGAGCGTTTGCCTGGAAAGGGTGTCGACGCTCGGATCAGCGGAAACGAATTAACTACTGATTTTTGTAATTATTTGAAGTGTTTTTTTTTACATTTTCTTGCCTTTTTCTGCTAAAGTATCTTCCTTTGTATGGGAGACTCTCACAAATTTTGTCAAGAACATGTCCAGGTCATATTTCACCTCAAAACCAACAGAAAATATGATAGTGTATACATACATATATATATTAGGCAGAATTTTTTCCAGATTATTATCGATCTTTATCTGCATTTTATCAGATATAAATAAGGCTGATTATTGCACAATAGAGCGCAACGGTGCCCGGCCACTAACTCAGCCGCCTTGGTTCCAGAAGTAATTTTCCCATTCATTTCTTCCATAGACTTTTCATAAAAGAGTTGTAAGCCATGAACCAAACCAACCAGCTCGGAGGTAAACCACAACTTCGCAAACTTTGTTTTGAGGCAAAAAAGTTTTTGAAAATCAGACAAAAAGACAACGGTACAAGACTGTTCTTACCGTCATCAGGGCTGGATTGGTAATCTGGCATACCAGGCATTTTCCTGGTGGGCCGACGCACTTTGGGGCCACTCAGGGGCAGACTGGCCATCGGGTGAACCGGGCTGACCGTGGAATGGGCCGTGATAAGCTGTAATGAGCCGCCGCGCTATACAGAACGGGCCACAAAACTTGCCTCGATATGCCGAAGGGGGCAGAAAAGGAAAGCGACACCGCCCGACCACACTCAACAACTTTTGTGCCAGTTTCTATGTAAAATCCTGGGCTGATTTCTCTTCCCAGTCCACCCCTGAACATCATTCACAAGGGCACGGACTAGAATCCCATGAAGCATTGCAAATGAAGTCATTGAGTAAAAAATGATGGGAATACATTAAACTATTGATTTTATATTATAGATTATAAGTATAGAAACAAAATTGTACATTTATTTCCAAATATTCTAATAAGCAGTTTAAGTGTGTAGAGACAACGACTCGATTACATCATTCACAGTGCATCATGGGAGTGTGCAGTCGCTTCCGGTCTAATTGTTTATTAGTGAAACTTTCTCTGCTGGATTGTGGGTAATGTAGTTCTTTAGGATGATTTCTGTTATCAAACGTGATTTTTAAGCAATGAAGCTGAAATAACACACATGGGTGGCTTCAACACAATCATGTACCATCCAAGAACAACCTTGTAGCTCACGGTAGGTACGTTTTCATTGAAAATTAATTTTTTTATTGGATAAATTAATGAGATTTTTATGTCTGGAAACAAACTGCTGCGCTCTATATTCTTTGTCTCCTCATACACATTTCTCAACACAACTTTGGTAAAGTGTGAGTGGCAGAGAAAATTAAAGGGGGTCATCAGGGCTGCCGCTGGCCAAATGGGGGGTCGCATAATATGAGTGTGAAGTGATAAACTGCTTGCGGGCCCTTGAATAACGTATAGCGTGCAAGGAAGGGCAGCCGGTGGACTTTCTGGTGCCCTCCTGGGGTAAGATGGTGCCCCCCTTGGGAGTTGGTGCCCTACGCAGACTGCATAGTCTGCTTATAGGGAGCGGCAGTACTGGGGGTCACACACTCCAGACAACTCTGGCGGAAAACGCGGCACGTTCTAAATATCTAAACAATTATTTTCTATGAAGGTTCTCACCACTGGCATGTCTATTTGAATTGTTCATGTTTTGCAGTTTCATACACTAACCTGCAAACTCATCAACGTCTCTTTGTTCACTCGTGAAGTTTTGTGTGTATGGTGACTAGATTCTCAACTTTGGACTGCCACCTGCACTGCATCTACTCATCCTGTGTGTGATACCTGTGCTTTGTTCTTCCCATGACTGGCTTCAGTATTAAGTAAATGTCATGTCGCCCCCTTGTGGTCTCCCAAAGCTACTACGCCAGACTATATTAAATGTAGTCAAATTGACAGTGACTTTGAAACCACACAAATTAGGCTTCTAATTTAAATGTCGGCTAATGTTTATAAATTGATACCTCAAAAACATCGGGAAAATAACGTGCTGGACAATAATCGATGCAGCGATATTTTATGACGTTCCAGTAAAATACAAAGTTTTATTAAAATCAGCATAAATTAAACCATAACCAGGAATTGAAATATTTAATTTCTGAATCAGTAAGTCAGTATCGTTTTTTTCTTTGCCTATTAATTTTCTAATATTTTCATTTAATGTGGTTTTCAGCTGTTTTTATTCATTTTCTTTCTTTTACTGCATCTATCGTTGTGAGCTCAAGCTCCAGATACAAAGTATCTATTTGTTTTTTTTTATCATTCCTCGCACAGTTTGTTCATCTGACACCAGAAATATTCATTTCTTTAGGTCTTAAAAAACGGTGAACTTCCCAAATGGCCATTGAACTGTGGTAGCACTTGACAAATGTGTGCATTTCCTCTGCAACAACCATTTTTCTCTTGCTTTCTGTCTTTTTTATATTTCAAAATAAAATGAGCAATTACCAAATTATCATTAACGGCAAATAAATATCATCCTCATTACTGTAAAATGAAAAAATATATTGTTTTTACTTCTTGGTTTGTTATGCTTATTTTAGTAAAACTTTGTATTTTACTCTATTACATTAATGAGAATCTTTTGAGAATCATCACTGAGAATAATTATATATATATATATATATATATATATATATATATATATATATATATATATATATATACACTGTATATTATAATTAATTACAAAAAAACTCTAAATATGGTGGGAAAATGTGCTTGTTTGTCATGAGAATAACATAAAAATGCTAAATATCCCAAAAGTCCCAAAAATGGGACTCCCAATTGATGCAAATCATAATGACTTATTTCCTTTCTTTGATTTTGGGGTAAAATATGATTCAGACATTCACTTCACTATGTCTTTCCTTTCATTGTGTTTATTAGTTTGTCGTGTCTGTTCACTTGTCGTCTTATCTGGCTAATTTCACTCAGTCGCGTGTGCGTGTGTGCACATGTGCGCTTACGTGTTTTCACACAAACTGTTTGTTTTATTTAAGGTGCATCCAAGATAATGCTTGAAGTGAAGGGAACATTTTTGCCAAACATAAATATTAACTCTAATTTTATCTTAAATTCAAGACTTTCATGTGGAAATTAACAAATGCACAAACATATTAACCAACAGTCTCCATTACTGAAATAGACTATATTAATCCATCACTTTTGGCAGTTTTACAAATAAAAAATCAACACTTTCATAACACACTGTCAAGACAAAATCAAGTCCCGCCCTACCCACTCATAAATAATGCAACGGAAGTAAAATGGGTTTTGAATGCCGTTTCATGTTTACTTTAATGTAGACATTTTTAAAAATGCATATTTTAAGAACATTCTACTTTAATGTTCTCACCGGTTTGTAACAGGTAATGGATGGGCAAGGAGGAGGCGGGAACCGGCTGAAAAGTAAACGTAAGGTTCAATGTCAAACTCAACATAAAACAAACACACACATGCAGCGTGGCCGCGATCTCGAACTGGAATTCAGGCCAGGATGCCACCAAACTGACCAACTACACACCTACATCACCGTCAGCCGGTGGTCCACCCCACCTCCTGGGAACCTGGGGTAGAGACGAGGGGAGGTGTGGGAAAAGGGCGAGTGAGAGACACACAGAGAGAGAGAGAGAAAAAACTTGCTCGCCGATTCCCAGACACTCTGTCGCCCGGTGCTCAACCGCTCCTCCACCCTCTGGTGGACGACAGCTCACTCCTTCCCCGGGGGATGGTAGCAAGCCCTCCGTCCCCTGGCGGACGGAACCGCTTCTCCCCTTCTCGGCAGATGGCAGCGGTTCCTCCGGCTCTCGCCGTTCGGCAGCGACCCCCCTCCGTCCCCTGGCAGATGGCAGCGCCGAAGACTCTGTGGCGGTTTCAGCACCACTGTAGCAGGTAAAGGATGGGCAAGGAGGAGGCTGGAATCAGCTGAAAAGTAAATGTAATGTTTACTGTCAAACTCGACATAAAATTAACATTAACACACTCACACACACATATGCAGCGCGGCCTCGTGCATCTCTTTCTCTCACTGGAACTGGAGTCTCCAGCTCCCCTTTATCTCGCTCTCCTGCTAATTCAGTGCCAACCGTGTACCCTCACGATCTGGCCACGCCCCCCTCCTCGTCACCAGACTGACCTACCCCCTCCCGTCAGCTGGTGGTCCACCCCACCTCCTGGGAACCTGGGGAGAGACGAGGGAGGTGTGGGGAAAGGCAAGTGAGATATACACCGAGAGAGAAAGAGAGAAAACTTGCTCGCTGGTTCCCGAACACTCTGTCAGCCAGCACTCAACCGCTCCTTCACCCTCTGGTGGACGACAGCTCGCTCCTTCCCTGGCGGATGGCAGCAAGCCCTCCGACCCCTGGCGGACGGAACCGCTTCTCCCCTTCTTGGCGGATGGCAGCGGTTCCTCAGGCTCTCGCCATTCGGCAGCGACCCCTCCGTCCCCAGGCAGGCGGCTGCTCCCCTGTCGGATGGCAGTGGCGAGGTCTCCGTGACGTTTCAGCACCACTGTAACAGGTAAAGGATGGGCAAGGAGGAGGCTGGAATCAGCTGAAAAGTAAATGTAATGTTTACTGTCAAACTCGACATAAAATGAACATTAACACACTCACACACACATATGCAGCGCGGCCTCGTGCATCTCTTTCTCTCACTGGAACTGGAGTCTCCAGCTCCCCTTTATCTCGCTCTCCTGCTGATTCAGTGCCAACCGTGTACCCTCACGATCTGGCCACGCCCCCTCCTCGTCACCAGACTGACCTACCCCCCTCCCGTCAGCTGGTGGTCCACCCCACCTCCTGGGAACCTGGGGAGAGACGAGGGAGGTGTGGGGAAAGGCAAGTGAGATATACACCGAGAGAGAAAGAGAGAAAACTTGCTCGCTGGTTCCCGAACACTCTGTCAGCCAGCACTCAACCGCTCCTTCACCCTCTGGTGGACGACAGCTCGCTCCTTCCCTGGTGGGTGGCAGCAAGCCCTCCGACCCCTGGCGGACGGAACCGCTTCTCCCCTTCTTGGCGGATGGCAGCGGTTCCTCAGGCTCTCGCCGTTCGGCAGCGACCCCTCCGTCCCCAGGCAGGCGGCTGCTCCCCTGTCGGATGGCAGTGGCGAGGACTCCGTGACGTTTCAGCACCACTGTAACAGGTAAAGGATGGGCAAGGAGGAGGCTGGAATCAGCTGAAAAGTAAATGTAATGTTTACTGTCAAACTCGACATAAAATGAACATTAACACACTCACACACACATATGCAGCGCGGCCTCGTGCATCTCTTTCTCTCACTGGAACTGGAGTCTCCAGCTCCCCTTTATCTCGCTCTCCTGCTGATTCAGTGCCAACCGTGTACCCTCACGATCTGGCCACGCCCCCCTCCTCGTCACCAGACTGACCTACCCCCCTCCCGTCAGCTGGTGGTCCACCCCACCTCCTGGGAACCTGGGGGAGAGACGAGGGGAGGTGTGGGGAAAGGCAAGTGAGATATACACCGAGAGAGAAAGAGAGAAAACTTGCTCGCTGGTTCCCGAACACTCTGTCAGCCAGCACTCAACCGCTCCTTCACCCTCTGGTGGACGACAGCTCGCTCCTTCCCTGGCGGATGGCAGCAAGCCCTCCGACCCCTGGCGGACGGAACCGCTTCTCCCCTTCTTGGCGGATGGCAGCGGTTCCTCAGGCTCTCGCCGTTCGGCAGCGACCCCTCCGTCCCCAGGCAGGCGGCTGCTCCCCTGTCGGATGGCAGTGGCGAGGACTCCGTGATGTTTCAGCACCACTGTAACAGGTAAAGGATGGGCAAGGAGGAGGCTGGAATCGGCTGAACAGTAAACGTAATGTTTAATGTCAAACTCGACATAAAACAAACATAAACACACTCGCACAGGCAGCATGGCTGCGTGCATCTCTCTCTTGAACTGGAGTCTCCAGCTCCCCTTTATCTCGCTCTCCTGCTGATCAGCTGATTCAGCGCCGGCTTGGACCATCACGGCTCGGCCATGCCCCCCTCCTCGTCACAGTTTTATAGTGAAATATTATTTTGAAGTATGATTTCAAAGGTTACAAAGTGTCTAGTGGAAATTAAGTGAACCATTTTGGGTTTAATAGTCAGTGTGGTTGAGTGTACTCCTAGAAATTGAGCAAAAACGATAGCCGATGTTAACCCCCAGGATTTAACGTTATGCTATTGAAACATACAGTTTGTAGTAGCACTACTGGTCTGCCAATTGTGGCCATTACAAATGAAAATGTTCTTTATGGTACAATTTGTATCTGAATATTCTTTTATTATTTATATGGACAATATTTTGCATTTGTCACTTACTGCTTTTCAACTCTCAAATGAACTTTGAGTTTAATGTTTTTGAAGAATAAAAAACATGTTCTTTGTCTGCCAGAAGTTTTTCAGATTTTTTGTTTTATGGTGTTGTCTTTATAAAGCCACTGTTCAATTAAAATGCAGAAATCGGATTGGATTGGTTTACTTCAAAGCGGATTGTGCCGTCGTGGGTCTGCAGGCTTTTACACGGAGTTGTTCAATGGACATTTTCATCACAATAACCCCCACATCCCTCAAAGGAAATGTCATGATCAAAGTTCAGGTTTAATGTTGCTGCGTAATGTTCCTTCCTCGTACCAGTGACCTGTGTTCACCAGAAGCCTAGCAAGTAGATTAAAGGACGATTCTAGGTTAAATTCAATTTCAGATCTACAGTATGTGCAGCATTTGTGTCATAATGTCCAAAATCATTTTGAGCTTGCAAAAACAATGGAAAAACATGTACACTAAATGAGTGCACTTACAATGGACATAATGGGTCACGTGTACCATTTAGCAAAATGTTAAGCTTGTATTTTTGTTACAGCTGATACATGAATTATTCTATGGTGTTGGAGCTGTAAGGTGTCAAAATTGTCCTTTTGAGGTGGAACTACTTTTCTATGCAGATTAATTTCTGGTTATGTTGCCAGTGGATGTAAACTATCATTTACAGATAGTTATGTCATGTTCCTTTCTGATATCACTGCTTCGCTATCATGTGAATATTACTGGGGTTACACAAGGAAGGATCTCTTTACTTTTTTATTTTATTTTTTATTAAAAATTTTTTACAGGTTTCTGTGGTACTCAGCAGCCTTCTACAGATGCTAGCTTGTATTGACCTGAAGTGGAGCGCGATTAAAGTGAAATTATAATCCCATTCATTTTGTCCGTAGGTGAATTGACTTAACCATAACTTAGAAACATTTAAAGACTGACCTACCGTGGGCTCTGAGGATGTTAATCGATGGTATTTGCTTGTGTTGAAGCCATCAGTCCACATTATTTCAACTTTTTAAAAATCATTTTCAATAGTTGAATTTTTTGTGAAGAACTACACTACCCATGATCCTGAAGGAAAACAATCCACCAATCAGAGATTCACGGCTAAAAAAGCTCACCAAAAGAGCCCTGCAGCGACCGCACACTCCCATGATGCACTGCGATTAATGCAATCGAATGGCTGTCCTTACATTCTCTTAACTACTTAGATATTTGTGTGTGTATATATATATATATATATATATATTATTAGCAACATACTTAAAAATACTGATTCTGTACATATCAACTATTTTAAATCAATAGTTTTGTTTTCCCATTGTTTTTAATCGAATTACATCATTCGCAATGCTTCACGGTTTTATAGTTAATTCCCTCATTAAAGATATTTAAGCTCACAGTCTTGTACCTTTTGTATTTTTGTTAAATTTATTAAAATACATTTTTGCTTAAAATAAAATTTTCTAAAGTTGCTCTAAATTTACCTCTGGTAAATTGCTGGTTGGATTGGTACATGTTTTCAACTTTGTTTTATATATTATTATTTATAAATTTAGCCCTGTAGGTCCATACAATTCAAGTAAATGGTGGCCAGAACTTTGAAGCTCCAAAAAGCACATGAGGGCAGCATAAAAGTAATCCATATGACTAGTGGTTAAATATATGTCTTTTGAAGCGATATTATAGGTGTTTGTGAGAAACGGGTCAATATTTATGTCCTTTTTTACTATAAATGCTCCTATCTGCACAGGAGAACGTGAATCGCTTAAAACGAGAAGAATGTGAGTGAAAGTGGAGACTTATTATAAAAAAAAGTACTTAAATATTGAGCTGTTTCTCACCTACACCTATCGTATAGCTTCTGAAGACATGGATTGATTAAACCATGAGTCTTATGAATCACTTTTTTTCTTATGAATCCTTTATATGCTTTTTGGAGCTTCAAAGTTCTGGTCACCATTCACTTGCATTGTATGGACCAACAGAGCTGAACTATTCTTCCAAAATATGTCATTTGTGTTCTGCAGAAGAAAAAGTCTTACACATCTGGGATGGCATGAGGGTAAATTATGAGAATTATAATTTTTGGGTGAGCTATCCCTTTATTTGTTTTCTAATTCATAAGTAAATTCAGCAATCTTTCACCAACCATTTTTTCAACCATCGGATCCTACTGTCCATCCTCTCTACTCTGGGCATAACTGTGCTTGGCTGGTTTAATTCCTATCTCTCAGGTAGGTCCTTCAAAGTAACCTGGAGAAGTGTCCAAGCCACATTAGCTACTTACTGGGGTACCTCAGGGTTCAGTCCTTGGGCCACTTCTCTTCTCTATATACACAACATCACCAGGACCCATCATTCAATCACATGGTTTCTCTTACCACTGCTACGCTGATGACACGCAACTCTACTCGTCTTTCCAGCCCAACAACACCACAGTGACTGCTCGAATCTTGGCCTGTTTGGCAGAGATCTCAGCCAGGATGAAGGGACACCACCAGCAACTTAAACCAGCAAAGACTGAGCTCCGCGTCTTTCCAGCCGTGCAGCTGAGTTCAGCTTACAATAACACCTTCCAGAACTGTCAGGAATCTAGGGGTAACCCTATAATCTATAACCAACTCAATTTCACAGACCACATCTCAAAGATGAAGCACAATCATGTTGTTTTACACTCTACAACCTCAGGAAGATAAGACAGATAATTCCTCTCTGAACATGCCACGCAACTTCTTGTTCAGTCACTTGTCATAACTAGACTGGACTACTGTAACGCTCTCATTACAGGCCTCCCTGCATGTGCAATTAGACCCATGCAAATGATCCAGAATGCAGCAGCACGTCTGGTCTTTAATGAACTAAAGAGAGCACATGTTACACCACTCTTTGTCTCTCTTCACTGGCTGCCGGTTGATGCACGCATCAAATTCAAGGCTCTGATTCTGGCATACAGAACATTCACTGGTTCTGCTCCAGCATACCTAAAATCATGTCTCCAGAGCTATGCGCCCACTAGAAGCCTACGGTCAGCTAATGAGCGGCACCTTGTTGTACCAACACAAAGACGCACCAAAACACTTTCCCGGCTTTTGGTTTCACTGTACCACATTGGTGGAATGACCGTCCCAACTCAATCCATGCAGCAGACTCACTTTGTGTCTTCAAAATACAGCTAAAACACATTTTCCATTAATTTAACCATGTACTCATTAAAAAAGAAATTAAAAGAAATTCTATATGTTCTTGTTGCACTCTAATCTGTCTTGGATACTTTTATTCTGATGCTAGTAAATGTTGTAATTCAGTACTTTTTGGACCACTGTCTCATTAAGATTAATCGATAATGATGTATTATTCCTCTTTTGTTTGTGACATTGGATAAAAGTGTCTACCAAAGGAATAAATGTAAGTGTAAAATGTACTAAAATGCAAACACAGATTAAAAAGAGACCGAGAGAGATATGTGATAAAACCTCACAGGAGGGCACTTCAATTAAAAGCCATTTAATGCTGTCGCAATTCCCTGAGAACAGCTGTTCCGTAGAGACATTAGTTTGGTTAATTATTTCGTTAATTGGCCACCAATCCCTCTCATGGCAAGTGTGGAGATTCTGTCTGACAACTGTTGTACCTTCCATTTATGTAGAAGCTGAGGTTTTTCATCATTGTGAGAAACCCATACAGGTTTGGAACAACATGAAGGTGAGTAAATGATGACATAATTTTCTTAAACCCTAAATATAATCTAGCTGGTGTCCGTCTTTAATGAAACTCTACATTCAATATGTTATGTTAATGCTGCTCCGTTGCTCACACCAGCTATCTTGAATACTTCTATACTTTTTTGGGATGTTAAAATGCTTTCTCATATCCCAGCTGAATATGCACAAACACATCCATTCAGACACAGCAACATTAGCTCAACCAATGGCATATGTTCGGGGCAGGACTATATATTTGTCCGTCCAATGCAAATGTGAGGAATGGCCAGGAAATGTGTTTGAAAACAGTTATTAAAGGGAAAAATGAAAATTCTCTCATCATTTACTCGCCCTCATGCCATCACTGGTGTGTATGACTGTCTGTCTTCTGCAGAACACAAATTAAGATTTTTAGAAGAATATTTCATCTCTGTAGATCCGTTTAATTCAAGTGAATGGTGTACAGAAAGAACATAAAGGCAGCTTAAAAGTAATCCAGTGGTTAAATCAATGTCGTCAGAAGTGATGTAATAGGTGTTGGTTAAAAACGTATCAATATTTAAGTCCTTTTTTTTACTATAAATCTCCACTTTCACTTTCTTTTGGCGATTTGCATTCTACATGTATATTGGCACTTTCTGGTTGGGGCAGGTCAAAGGTGGAGATTTACAGTAAAAAAAAAAGTATGATAGCACACCTATCATATCGCTTAAGAAAACATGGATTTAACCACTGGCAGGATTGCTTTTATGCTGCCTTTATATGCTTTTTGGAGCTTCAAAGTTCATGCCACCATTCACTTGATATAAAAAAGGACATACAGAGCTGAGATATTCTTAATATCTTTGTTTGTGGTCTGCAGAAGAAAGTCATAAACATCTGGGATGTCATGAGGGTGAGTAAATGATGATTTTTTGGTGAACTGTCCCTTTAAATGTACAATTCCATTTGATGTCACTAGTGGTGCAGTGAATTCTGCTTGTTAACTAGCTTGTTCTTGCACAATTGTTTAAACTATTTAAACAGTCTGTAGTTTTTAAAAATTAAAAATGAGTTGCTGGTTTTCCGGTTGGTTCTTCTTTCTGGCATGTGTTTTAGTGCCACGGAAGGTTTGTTGTCAGCTCGCAGCAAGCCTGCTCTGATTACCATTAGCACGCAGCTGCGGTCCGCACGAGATAACCGGTGATTTAGAGCTGTAGTCTTATCTATTGCCGTCGCAAACTTTAATACACATCCCCCTCAAAGCTATCTGTCTCTGTCTGCAGCCTTTGATAAAACTGCTAAAGTGTTCAGGTTCCTGCTGCATATTTATACGTATTACAGATCTCTGTTTACTGAAAACTGTTCAAAATCCCACTATTACAATATGAATGTTTCGTGGCACTTTAAATGAAAACATATTTCAGGTTGTCTGAACGACTAGTCAACCTCACTGTAAACCCCCCAAAAATGTGTTGACTGCCCATATTGCACATGCCTAAATCCGCCACTGTAATTGCTCTTAACTTGAAAATGTAGTAAGCTCACTCATACATTTTGATGTCACTTAACTATATATTTTGAGTAAACCGCCATATTTATTTGTTTTTTGCAACACAAATGAGTTATTTCCATCACTTTATTCACCCAAGTTAAGTCTGACTAGTGACTTGCTTAATAATGGATAAAGCAGTAAGTCTCTCATATTTGGAATTGGTCCTCAAACAAAGCTCAAGCTCCACTCTTCACCATAACGGTAACCCCCAAAGCTCCAACTTAACAGAAACTCTTCTAAATGGCAACGTAACAAAATATTAACAGGTCGTGGTCACGATTTGGAAGACATGGGTTTTACTTTACCGACAGTCCAACAATTAAGCCAGAAACTTACTTGAAGTACGCAAACACAGCCAATGACATGCAAAATTGAGCATGAGTAGCTAAAAGCAATTGTGTTCACGAGCTTGGGGAAAATTGTGTCCGCCCATGAAATAGTGTCTCCAGGGGCCGCTCAGAACACAGAAAAGCAAATGGGGGGGGCCTGGGCTCAGTAGTAAGACGCTGACTACCAGTCACGAGTTCGAATCCCAGGGCATGCTGAATGACTCCAGCCAGGTCTACTAAGCAACCAAATTGTCCTGGTTGGGGGGAGTCACATGGGGTAACCTCCTCGTGGTTGCTATAATGTGGTTTGCCCTGAGTGGGTCGCTTGAAGAGTTGTGCGTAGATGCTTCGGTGGATGCCGTGGGTCATACGGGCTAGGTCTCCGCGGTAACATGGATGCACGGATTGACCGTCTCAGACGCGGAGGCCATCAACCTCAAGGACTGAGGCAAGTCACTACGCCACCCTACGAGGACTTGGAGCAAAATTGGGAACTGGAAATTCCAAATTGGGAGAAAATAAAAAAGATAAAATCAAGATTACAGTGAGGCACTTACAATGGAAGTCAATGGGGCCAATATTTGGAGTGTTTAAAAGCAGAAATGTGAAGCTTACACTTTAATAAAAGCACTTGCATTAATTCTTCTGTTTGGTGTGTTATATGAACTGTAAAGTTGTTTAAATCTTAATTTTTACAGTCATTTTAGGGTTTTAGGGTATTACGTCGTCATGGTAACGAAGTTGTAAAATTGTCTAACTTTTCACAGGAAACGTTAGTCATGTTAAAATCATGTTTACGTGCATATCCTTTACACCTTGTGGCTATACTTTTGAAACCGTGAGTATTTTAATGTTTACGGATTGGCCCCCATTCACTTCCATTGTAAGTGTCTCACTGGAACCCAGATTTTTAGAAAAGGAGGAACGAGTCGAAATAAATATTAGTGGTAATCCACAAACGCTGTCGATTGAGCTTGACTTGTATTGAATCCGGAATATTTCTTTAAACGTACAAATTTGAGACCAAATGTTTTGGCTTGGAGTTTACCTCATCTAAACCAAAGTCTTAATAGCAAGTCTGTCCACTGTCGGCCATCTTTGAATCGCTTTCGGGAAGCTATTTCCAGAAGCTGCAGCTCATATCTACTTGAATGGAAAAAGACCAAAATCTCAAAAATGGTTGGTCAAGATTTCAATCAAAGAGCATATTTCAAATCAGCAATAAAATTTGACAATACCGTTTTTACTGTCAAATTGTGTTCTTTACGTCATATTACGTTAAAAAGTAACATTTTTGTAAATGTAGTTGATTTTCCAGGCTTTTATAGTTTTATTATAATGTGCATGCTCGTTCTAGAGCTGATTGACAGGTGATGTCTGTATCTAAAAGGTGATTGGCTCTTTTATCTGTAAGGCGGGACTACCTTTCTATATTCATTGACCGTTGGGTGCTGGAGCTCCATGGCTGAGCGTTCCACTTTTTCCTCTTCATTCTAATAGAAGTGGCCCATCTCTGTCTAAACTCTCTCGTTTTCCTCCCAGTAAACTCCTGCACCAGAGGGGGTTTGGTGGGACTGTCGGACTTGATTCAGTGAAATAATTTCTAGACGAGAGAGTTCAGCCTGTGTAATGAGACAACTAGCTTTATTTTCAAAATGATATTGAAATGTTGCTTTCCGGCTAAAAAAATTAATAAAATGGAAATGGCTGAACAAGTCCAACTCTAGTTTGAAAGCACTTGTTTGATTTGCTTCTTAACATTTTGGAAAAACTGCACCAACAGTAACTTTCAAAGTATGTGGAGTTCCTCAAACTTGGAGGTTACTCTTGTAACTGCTGAAAGAGCAGACGGGTCCCCAGACGACCCAGAGTGCTTCAGGCTCCGGCATTGTTTTCAAAAGCACATAATCACACTCTCGCTGTTTGACAGTTTAATGGCTTTGTGAAGAGTTAAAGGGGACAAAGAAGCCCACTGACGGAGAACTTCAAAAATACTGCACAGTTTTACTGTGACACGACTAGACCCATCATGCAGTTCTCCTCAGAATGACCCCTTCCTCTCTTTATATCCTTTGTCTCTTTGTTTTTCTGCTCTCATCTGTGGACCTCAAATAAAATGGTAATACTTTTCAATAAGGTTTCATTCGTTAACATTAATGCATTAGGTATCATGAACAATAATTAACAATGTACTGTGTGTGTGTGTGTGTGTGTGTGTGTGTATATATATATATATAGGTATATATATATATATATATATATATATATAGGCATTTATTAAGCTTTTTTTAATGTTAATATGTGAAAACAGTGTGGATTTGGCAAGGTCATTCGGCATAATCAGAAAGCTTCCTGTTCCCATTTTAAAATGTAAACTGTGTGAGGAGAGATTAAATTTATCAGTATGTTTGAGACGACATTTATCAAAGACAGTTGCAGGGGTAAAATCACTCGGTTCTTGCTGTCGGCCAAACGCTCAATGATTTCCATATTTGACTGATTTCTGCCTTGGCATCAGTTGCCCCGAAACAAATAGTTAATTCTTGGTTTTGAAGGATGGGGAAGATATTTTCCTAATTACACATTTCAAGGCAAGACACGAGAAGCTGTTGAAAGAGGGAAGTATTTAATGTGTTGCAAATGTGTTATGATCAAATTTGACACACTTTTAGCTTAGATTTTGGTTTTGGTGCCACGTGGTCTCATAGAATCAGTTACCTGGTGAAATGAACAATAGAGGCACTATAACAACAATTACTTTTACTTTCACACAAATCACGATTAAAATGGCAGATTATCAGTTCATAAACACTTTTAACTCTGTTTTTCACACAATGCTCTCTAATGACATCGAAACACTTTTACCATCGTGCATAACTCGTTTGCATTACAAAATCAACTACATTTACAAGCTTGTTCGAGGGTGATCAACGGACCGTCGTACGAGCCCTGAAGAGCATGCGAGTTGACGTGAGTCAAACTTGATTTTTGTTGTTTTTTCATGTCTCGTTTTTCTTTTTTATGATGCTATCGGTTGGGTTTAGGTAAACGTTTTAGGGTAGGGAAGTTGGTATTGTTGATGTAATCTCGATATCCTCTCGGTGGACATTTCACCTCAGAACTGCCACGGTAAGGAAGCATGTAATATGATTTTGTAGTAATGTTTAGTCATTTTAATGCAGTACAACACATACTACTACTGTATACATACTGTATAGTGCTGTATGTGTTGTACTGCTGTGGCTCAGGTGGTGGAGCGGGTCGGCCACTAATCGCAGGGTTGGCGGTTCGATTCCCAGCCCACACGACTCCACATGCCGAAGTGTCATTGGGCAAGACACTGAACCCCAATTTGCTCCCAATGGCAGGCTAGTGCCTTACATAGCAGCTCTGCCGTGAGTGTGAGAGTGTGTGTGAGAATGAGATGCATTGTAAAGCACTTTGAATACCGCTAAGGTTAAAAAGGCGCTATATAAGTGCAGACCATTTACCATTATTTTGTTTGTTAATTACAGTAATGGGAATGAGACTTTTTTTTAATGAGCATGATGGTAATAACAATTTGGTGAGAGATGTGCTTAATTGTCATGCAAATAATGTAATTTTCTTTGTGCAAAACAAAATAAATTTTTTGGGGGGAAATGTGACCCAAACATGACAGAGTTCTAACAGAGTCTAGGTGTGCCTGCAGAAGGTTAGACTTCTCCCCATTCTGTTCAAGGTAAGAATGTCAGACTATCAGGAATATTGTGTTTCCCGAACCCCTCAGGATCCCAGGCGTCTGTTGTCCAGGTGTACAGAGGCTGATGGAGTCTCTCTTCATTAATATTCCTAAAATGAATCCATGAACTTTTAAAGAGATGCAACAAAGCCAAATTATATTCTTGAGCATCTGTTTGAACGAGTGTGCATCAGACATACGCTGAAGAGATGTGTTGTCCAGCAGATAAAAGCCTGCAATGCTCCTGAATTATTTAGAGTTTGTTGAAGGAGGATGTTTACCGTTACACATACCCTTCCGAAAAGTGGTTTCTTCACAAAATGTTTTAATTTATTATTTAAAAGTTAAATGTGTCATTTCTGTACTATCAGAACCAAACGTAATCAGTTGAACTTGTTTTTTGTATCATTTCTTCTCCCAATTTTGGAATGCCCAGTTCCCACTATTTCATAGGTCCTTGTGGTGGTGCAGTTACTCGCCTCAATCCGGGTTGCGGAGGACAAGTCTCAGTTGCCTCCGCTTCTGAGACGTCAATCCGCGCATCTTATCACGACTCGTTGTGCATGACACCGCGGAGACTCACAGCATGTGGAGGCTCATGCTACTCTCCACACGCCCCATTGAGAGCGAGAACCACTAATCACCACCACGAGGAGGTTACCCCATGTGACTCTACCCTCCCATGACCACGTCGTCTTGTATATTAGGCCTACTTGCTTGCTACTACTAATATGAAAAACAATCACCATCATATGTGCTAAAATCTCCTCAAGTTTCTTCTGAAAATGTCTAACCTTCTACCTCTCTCCCTGTCTTTCTCTGCTCACTCGACCATTCTTTTTACATTACTTTGCTCTTTTATTTGATCTGTTCATCTGTCTCGTTCATATTTGCTGATTGTGCAATCTATGTGCTGATACAAGACTCTCTCTCATGTGAAGTGAACTGCTGACTATAGTGAGTTTCTTGGATCCTCTGAAGTGTGTGTGTGTGTGAGAGAGAGAGAGAGAGAGAGAGACTGCTTACCTATTCCACTGTTGTGTGTGTGTGTGTGTGTGTGTGTGTGTGTGTGTGTGTGTGTGAGGACTTGTGAAAATCAAACTTAGGAACTCCTAATTTGCATCAGGGACAATGCAAGAACATTTTATGAGCTCTTTGCATTCTGCTTGTGTTCCACAAATGAGGCCCGCAGTCATTATAATAGTCTTGACTAGCTGACATTAAATCTGGTCTAATTTATTGCCTATTCTGGCTAAGAAACACCCACTTAGACAGGAAGAGCCGTCTGACCATCATGCAAGGTGACCAACTGCATTTATTTTGGTTTTAATAAGATTGTTGGCCTGCCTTTTAATTCAATTGCACTTTTTCACCATTAATAAATGATGTCTTCTTGCTAGACCATTTACTAGTTTGTATCTCAAGTTGGGGTAAGAAACCTAAAATAAATGGTGTATGAATAATAATGATAATACGTTTTATATATATATATATGTAGGACCTTACTAAAACCCAAGGTCGCTTTACAGAATAATTCACAATAAAAAATTATATATTTATGTCACGTATATAATAGACTGATATGTTGGTGTTTTACTTTGTCCAGTATTGCAGCACTGATTATTTCGGATTGTTATATAGTTAGCATAATATTCAGTTCTGCTTGTGGATATGACGTTTACATGCTGCTAATTAAACAAAAGAAGAGGAGTTTGTATGTTTTTTTTTTTAATCAATATTATTTTATTTTTTTAGTAGTACAAAAAAATGCTGAGGAAAATAAGGCCAGAAGTGCAGAATTCTTTAAAGGTTATCTAATGATGGCAGCAATCAGATAGATGGATGGATGGATTGTTGGATGGATAGAGTGATAGAGAGAGATGGATGGATGGATAGTGATAGATAGAGAGATTGATGGATGGAGGGATGGATAGATGGATGGATGGATAGAGTGATAGGGAGATAGATGATGGATGGATAGTGATAGATGGATGGATGGACGGATGGATGGACAGAGTGATAGAGAGATTGATGGATGGACAGAGGGATAGAGAGATTGATGGATGGATGGATGGATGGATGGATGGATAGAGTGATAGATAGGGATAGATAGATGGATGGATGGATGGATGGAGAGATGGATGGATGGATAGAGTGATAGGGAGATGGATGGATGGATGGATGGATGGATAGAGAGCTGGATGGATGGATGGATGGATGAATAGTGTGATAGAGTGATACAGATAGTGATACAGAATGTTTGATCCAGGTTCAGAGCATCATGTGAAAGGGATTTTGGATAGTTGCATTACTTTCATAAAGTTCAGACTGGATCTGCACTGATGAATGGTGTTCTGAGGATGGAAGAATCAAGTCCATAACAGAGCACATTACTCTGACATTACAGGATGCTGGTAGACATCAAACCGGATGCCCGCAAGATTAAAGCATGATTGTTCTGAATGAGAGAGAGTCATGGAGACAGTCTGCTTAAATGAGTTCATGTGAATGCATGTTAGAATGAAAGATCAGATTATACCGGACAACATGCACACAGCCACAGCAGTCCACAAGTCAAAATAAGATGATGATGATGGCCACGGATATCAAGACATCAATATCAGCAAAGAATATTCAGGTCAAATTTGTTCTAGATATACCGCAACACATCCGAGTGGCTTCAAAAGACTTTTGAAATCACTATGGATCATATTAAATATGAGTTTTTACTAACCAAACATATTCCTTTAGAAAGCAGATCTTTGTAGATCGGTTTGGTTTAATTGCTCAAATTTCTTCTAATTTCTCCCAGATTTTTCTTGACAAAACATGACGAACCCTACAGACGAGCACTGATTCTGCCATCCAAAAGTGAATTAAACTGTAAGACTCAAATAGCCTCAAAGTTATATTTTTCATGACTTATTTTCTCACGTGAGCATTTTTCAGCAAGGTTTGCAATCTGTGTAATACTTTGATAAAATGCGGCATTTGAGTTCTATCAGGAAGAATTGCAGACTTGAGTGAAATTTAAGGTGGCATTTATTTGATGAATATAAAACAGAAATGTAATGTCTCTTTTTGGCGTAAGCCCCGTCTGGTGGTCCGAAAAAGTTGTACTCAGAACTGTCATATCCTGCCGGAGATAGGAGGCAGGGGCGAGGAGACTACCCCAGTGCAGGACGGGACTCAACTGGTGGTGGTGGGGTGGTGGAGGTTGCCATCTTAGCACACTGAAACAGCAATGTGATAGATTGTGAGCAGACTTATAAAGCAATGGCTTACATGTGATTTGGCTTGGAGTTACCCAGCTAATGGTGCGATGATGTGCAGCTGCTAGTCTTCCCGCTAGAACTATGCTGTGCTTACATTTCCCAGCAACTGGTTGCTGTTTTTACTGTTAACATAAGTTATTCTAAATTGTCTCATTTATTGTTATTTGTGAAAATCAAATTAGGTCCATGGGCTTTGATAACTACTTCATGAATGCATCCGGCATGTTGAGTCGCGTTACGCGCTATTTAAGGGATAATTATCCTGCTAATTAAATGACTACTGTGGCAGGGCGGAGGGCAGGGCCGGGTTGTGATCCTACACACCCGGTCCCGTATTAGGCCAATCAAGCGTTCGAGAGGGATAAAGGTCGACTGCAGAGGATTGTGCGGGAGAGAGAGATCGTTAACGGACATGTCCGTCATGTGTAGTTGCACTCCCAAGTCAGTATGATGATCTGATCTCTAGCTAATGCTAAGATTGCTCCTTCAATATTAGTCTAGAGCTTTTTCGCCTGTTCTTTTGCAAGGAACAAAAAGCAAAACAAAATCAGTCACTTCCCAATCAATTCCATTTCAGTTAGGATGTTGCCTTAGAAGGCAGCTGCCTATATTGACTGTTGCAACTCTCTTCTAGGCAGCTCTCTAGGTTTTGAAACAGAGTAAAAAAATATGTGGTCAGTATTTTTGAGTGTTATTGGTGGTCAGTAAAGGGTTGCTCTCCCGCACATGCACAGAGTGACATCATATTGTGTGTGACAGTCTCTCAGCTCTGCCTTGTGCTGTGATTACTGTGTTCTGGTGTCGTGCTTTGTCGTGCCAGTGGCCATAATCAATCCTGTCACCTCTCCAGAGCCTCTCACCCCGCCATCCATCCTACATCTGTGATTGGAGATCGTTTGATACTTCCTACCCGTTCCCTCTGCTCACGGCCACAGCTCCGGTCTTGAGAAGCGCGAGAAGGCTGCATTAGTAATTGAGATTTATTAGCCATAATTCCGAAATCATTGGGAAAAGGAGATGGGAAGGCTCTAGGCAATCTCTCCTGGCTCTGATTTTGAGTTATGGATTGAAAGACGTCTGGATGGGCTGGTGACCATTAACGGTTTGATGGATGGACGAGAGATGGCACTCAGAGGTGTTTGCACTATTCCTCTCTCTGATTTGTGTCAGTGTCGTAATGGTTCTTACATGACATATTTTAGGGTGGATTTTACACTTTTCATTGAGGAGGCATTGGAAAACACGTTTTTATTATTATCGAAGATTTACTTTCATGCGTGTGACAGGGCCGAGGGCGGGGCCGGGTCATGATTTTACACACCCGGTCCCTTATCAGGCTAATCAAGCCTCCGAGAGGGATAAAGGTCAACTGCGGACGGTGGTGCGATGGAGAGAGAATTTTTATGGGCAGCTGTCCATACGTCCCGCTCCACAATGCGCTTTGTAGCCCATTAGCCTCCGAACCCCATTATAAAGTAAAGGTACCATTTATTTTTTGCTTCTTCCAGTTTTTATTATTAGCATTAAAGCTATGTAAAGTTCAGCCAGAAATGAAAATCCTCATCGTTTACTTCCCCTCATGCCATCCCATATGCGTATGACTTAATTTCTTCTGCTGAACAAAAATTAAGATTTTCAGAGGAATATCTCTGGAGTATGGAGCTTTGCAGGTCCATACAATGCAAGTGAATGGTGGCCAGAGTTCCCAGGACTCCAGTGGTTAAATCCACGTCTTCAGAAGCAATGTGATAGGTGTGGGTGTGAAACTGAAAAATATTTAAAGACTTTTGTACCATTAATCTACACTTTCCCCAGCCATCCTATGCTTGTTCTTGAGAGGATTAGGTTCTTCTTCTTTAGTTTTTTTAGCAATTTGCTTCCTTCGTGCATATCGCCACCTACTGGGCTGGGAGGAGAAAGAAAAAAAGGAGGGATAAAGCAAAGGATAAGATTAAGTAAATCATGTTTTTGAACAGCCCAGTAGGTGGCGATGTACACAAAGATATGCTTCAGTTGAGCACTTGAATTGGTCAGCAAGAATATTGTAGTTTAAATGATTTTTTGACATTTGTAATCTTAACGTTAGCCAAATACTTCTCCACAGACCTGATATCTGAATCAGTGCATCCCAACATAGACTATTTATTTACCAAAACAGTTACAGTTAAAATGAATATTCATGAGTTTTCCCATTTTGAGACACCCATGCATAGAAGAGGAAATATTAGTCAGTGACCAAAAATTTTTTAACACAATTACGCAAAAACTACACCTTTGATTTGGTGGACAACATTTTTTCAAATATTACTTATATTTTAAAACGAAATTGTTCCAATGCTTACTTATTACTTAATATTATAAATAAATAATAATAATAATAATGAAAGATTATTCTGCCATTCTCATCCCCAATTTACTTATCTATTCATGTTAATTTCAGCTTTGAATGCTTTTCATTATGAAAAGCACCAAAATGACTTTGAACTCAGTAACTGAAAACATGCTCATAGATGAGGTGTTTTCAATCCATTGTTTTGTGTGCATTGAATTTTTAATTTATTGTTCAATAACTTCATAGATCCGGACAAAAAAGGACATCACATCATTGATCAATTAACATAATGTTTTGATAAAAAATATCTCATAGAATTGCATTGAAGCATGGACCAGAATATCATGGACAATTATGTTGAGGTGGACCAATACTGTAAGTAACCACCCAACCTGAACATCCTAGCAACCACATGGCAACACACCAAAAAAAAAAAAAAAATCTCAATAACACCTTAGCAACTAGCCCAGGCTCTGTTGGCGCCCTAGGCGAGATTTTAGATTGGGGTGTTGCATCTATTATCTGGCAACCCTGAGCATTTTAAAAGCTTGTGGATGCGTGATAGGTCCCAAAGCCAGATAAATGAAAGGTGTAATTAAAAACGTTCATGATAAATTGACCCACGGGCAGTAGTTTGCCCTGTTCTGCAATTGAAGGTGCTCTAAGGGTCATTTGAGGGTGCTTACCATGAAGGCTTTAGACTGCAGTCCTAATCATGTTCTCTTTTAAAACAAGACACTTAGGAGTTTTTAGGTGAAAGCAAGCAGCAATATAACTACACTATACTTTAGTGCACGTAACTTGCACTAAACTTAAATTAAACAAGTAAACATTGGCCCAAAGAGTCCGTGCCAGTTAAGAGGTTCTAAATAAGATTTCAACGTAGTAAATAAACATCAGTGGCTGACCTGAACAGGTGATACCTTTTATATTGCTCCTTTTTTCTGCTCCTCTTCTTTGTGCCACTTCCTGCCTTGCGCACCTGATTATTTGATTCTTTTTTCACTCGTTTTGTCCACGTATGATAATGATCTGATTATAATATAACCGTGTATCGCTAGTGCTTAATATATGGGTAGAGGTGCGCACAGTTGTCACGAGAGGACGCACATCTGACAAAAACAAAAGAACCTCTCCTGCGCCGCCTCTGTCATTTTGTGCCCTAGGCAACCACCTGTGTCGCCTATGCCACGGGCCGGCCCTGCATACAGCAATGCTCTGGCTACCACCCACAATATCCCACAATATCCCACAATAACCCACAATATCCCACAACATCCCAGCATTGTGTGGGTTTAACAGACCTTTCCAGCTTTTAAATACTGTAACACTTCATTTGCCTCTGATCATACCAGCTAATGTAAAATATTCAACATTATAATATGTCCACTTTAACTCCACTCACTCGTCAGCTCTTTATACTCTGAAAAGAAATGTTTTTTTGTGGAGAAAACTAAAAAGGGTGGAGCGTTGAATGATGTCAACACAGCAGCAGCTCTTGTATGTGGTGGCGGGATAGTGGGCTAAAGCAAAGTGTGCCGCACAAGCCCTCAAAAGTGAAGCCAAAACGTCTCGATCGCCCCCCGGTGACTGGTCCTAGTATAGGTCATAAGCCCCGCCTCCCCATGTTATTCAACGGGACGTGAGACCAACTAAACAATTAAATTACACTTCACATATCTTTTTTACAAAGATAGTTTCTGTCATTTACTGTCGTTTCTATCACGTTGATGTCATTTCAAGTGTTTGTTTTCAAAATAAGTTTGTTTTTAGTTATTTGATGCTATAAAAACGGTGCTGTGACATCATGATTGACAGCTGCGATTGACAGGTTCTCTGAGCAAAGTAGTCACTGAAGCACCAACGGACTTTTTTTCGGGATCTTCGGAGGACTGAGGAGATTGGAGCTTTAGAGATTGGAGATCTAAATTTCTATAATTAATTATTTCACACCATCATAAGTCAAAAGTGCAGGGGCGTGTCCTTGCGATTGATTCAGCGAGAGTGAGGGCGGGTTTTGCGGCTTTACTTCCTGCTCACTACTGCGCAGGTCTGGTCCCGAAATCGCAACTGCGCAGACTCAAGTCCCAAGATGTCAGCGCCATATCGGGACACTGGCGGCTTCAGTTCTAACCAATGGAAAAGAGTGAAGGGGCGTCGTCCATCTTTTTCTACAGTCTATGGCTAAAGCACATAATTGGTAATCAGAAGGTCGGTGGTTCGATCCCCACAGCCACCACCATTGTGTCCTTAAACAAGGCACTTAACTCCAGGTTGCTCCGGGGGGGATTGTCTCTGTAAGTCGCTTTGGATAAAAGCATCTGCCAAATGCATAAATGTAAATAATGATTTGGAAGATATTCTGCTTACAGACGGTGAAAGTTGCATACAGCTGTGAAACTGACAAGAAATGAGAACGTGATTATAATAAAGTGCATAATAAATCAGACATGTGCAGAGAACTCCCCTGTGTTTGTAAACAACTATCATTTATTCTGTACTTTATTT
>NC_068305.1:39585019-39605019 GCF_025860055.1 Xyrauchen texanus
AGTGTAGTATATGTATAGTATAGTGTGGTCAAATATAGCAAAGTATATTGTTGTACAGTATATTATCATATAGAATAGCATAGTACAGTATTGTATTGTATGCAAAGTATTGTATAGTAAATTGTGTGTGTTTTTGTATGCTTGATTGTGTGGTTAATGCAGATATTCACCAATTTTATCAAAGCTTTTAACTTTTCCAAATAACAGGTAAATATAAAGCATATTGGAAGAAATTAAGAAGTACAGAGTGAGAAAAAATTGAGAGATGAAGAAAGGTTTTTGAAAAGAGGAGAAATGTAGAAAACGGAGCATGCAGTGATGCAGCGGTACAGCGCAGCAGGGGACACACACGGACCCCAGGGGGCCTCACAGAAGAGCTCTTAACATGCAGCAGGCACATTTCTGAATTGCAAAGCAACCTTATCATGCCACACGGGGTCAGGTGAAGAGTGTGTGTGCATATTTATGTGTTGTGCTATGCGGTGGTTGTGTGCGCGTGCGTGCGTGCGTGTGTGTGTGTGTGTGTGTGTGTGTGTGTGCGTGCGAGCATAATTATGTGTGTGTGTGTGTGTGTGTATAATGTGTATGTGTGTGTGTGTGTGTGTGTGTGTGTGTGTGTGGTTTGCCATCCCTTTGTTGTTGCCTCTTTCAGCTTTTCAAAGTAATTCTCTTCTCTATATGCAAATAGCAGAATCCTATATTTACTGTCTATGACTCTCTCTCTCTCTCTCTCTCTCTCTTTGCAGTCAAAGTCTCTCATCAAAGTGCATCACACATCCCACATGAGTTACAACAGCCTGAGATTGTAAAAAACAGGAAATATTATTACTCAAATGTTTCTCTTTCTTATCTCAGATGGCCTATTAATGCTCTCAGTTCTGTTTTATACAAGTATGAACTTTGTCTCAGATGTTTCCTCCCAAGTGCACACTGCTCTTAAATGAAAGTGAACGGACAGAGAAGCTGTCAAGCGTATTGTAAAAGTCCTCAATATGGCTGTATTATTTTATTCCAAGTCTTTAAAAACCACAAAATGGCAAGTTGTGTCTACATGTCATATTTACAAATGAGATTTTCTGCAAATAGCAACTTACATTTCAGTCTGTCCCGCACAAAAAGATGAGATTTCATTCTGGGTGCACAGCCTCTTTGATTCGAAGTATGTAAAGCTTTGATGGTTTATTACAGAAAAGATTTTCCTCTCTATCTCTGGCCTTGAGGTTTAAAGGGAGAGCGTCTGTGATTCTGCTGAAGTTTCATTTTAACTGCTGAGTAGAAACTCCAGCTCAGCTGAAGCACTATTCTTCTCATGACTTTATTAGATCTGCGCATGAGACCAATGTGCATTTGTATCAGTTTGAGATTGCACGTGTGTTTCACAGAGTAAACATTTTTATATAAACATTATACATTTCTCATCTTGTACATACACAATGATTGTGGTGTCGTTGATTTGAGCTTTTCTCATCCTTAAATGTCATGTAAAACAAAGTAAATTGACCAGTGTTGCATCTACGACAAGGGCTTAGCAGCCACGGGGGACATGAAGGACATGTCCCCCGCACTCTTTATAAAGGTGATTTTTGTTCTTCCGGGTGTGCTTGTAAGGGGGAAACTGTACTTTAAATGCCCCCTGAACACAAAACATAATTTGCTGTTTTAATACTTGTGGACATGCAATTTTAAGACAACCAAAGTTCACCAAGTTTTAGTAAACAATTACATTTTTGAATATATAAACAAACAGGCTCATGACAAATGTTTCAATTAGCCAATGCACCTAGTCTATAGACTATAGTCCCAGTGGCGGAGCTAGGGGTGGTCAGAGATGGCCGTGGCCACCATGGCCTAAAAGAATTGGTAATTTTTTGGAATAATTTAGTTCTTTAGAGGTGAAGTCATCTCTGCACAAATGTACAAACTCAAAATGTGTGGGGTTGCCAAACCTCACCGTCCCGGGTGTCATTGTATCCACTCATAAAATGCTGCCCGAACATTTCTGTGCCACCCCAGACTGATCGCTTGCCCGAACATTTCTGTGCCACCCCAGACTGATCGCTTGCCCGAACATTTCTGTGCCACCACAGACTGATCGCTTGCCTGCACATTTCTGTGCCACCACAGACTGATCGCTTGCCCGCACATTTCTGAGCCACCACAGACTGATCGCTTGTCCGCACATTTCTGTGCCACCACAGACTGATCGCTTGCCCGAACATTTCTGCGCCACCCCAGACTGGCCCCACCCTGTGTGTGCCTGTCCCTTGTGATTCGTGCATTTATGTTTGCTGCATAAACATTCTTAAAAAGAATTCTCCCTTTGCGTTTCACAGAAACAATACATGGAAACAGCAAATGGGTTTGGAACGACATCAGGGTGAGAAAATAATTACATGTGAATTTTTAGGTGATCTATCCCTTTAAGTGGCCTACACAAACCTGTTAAGTACAGTCAGGGATGGATTATGACTTGCAAAGGGCCCGGGGACAATTATCTCTAATTATCGTTTTCATGCCCGAAAGCTGTTTCGTTTTCATTGTTGATGAGTTTTGGAGTGGGGGGGATTGCCAAACTGGATCGCACAACCTTAAAGCCCAAAGCCCCCCCGGGCAATCAAGGGCCCCTGGGCACTGGCCCCATTGTCCCGGTCTGTAATCCATCCCTGAGTTCAGTAGAAGGTGGTGTCCACATACTTTTGGCCATAGTGTATGTCAGCTTGTGTAGATATAATGCAAATAAACATGTTTATGATTGGTTGTTTTAGAGCATTTATATTATTCGCATTAGTCCGACTCTATCTAAGCAGAAAGTCTCCAGGTTAAACTCGTCTTAAATCAATTGCACAGCTGAATGAAACTCCCTGCAGTGATTTAATGTTCCACGTCATTTCTTCTGAATTTGCTCCTTGTACACGGTGTGAAATCTGCACCCAAAAAGCTTTATGTTAAAGTCTGAATGCAGGGAAGTTCAGGCCAGTGTTCAACATTTACTCACACACACTCATCCTATAGATGGAACATGACACTATCGGCCAGCAAGCAGCCGAAAGTCGATGCTGGATTAATTCGGACCAGAATGTGAGCGAGAATCAGATGTAATGGATTTGATTTCTGTTTCCTCCAGGCCATTTTCTGAGCTGGTGGAAAATGAGAAAGAAATGGATCTTGCTCAATACAGTATGCTGGAATGATCCCAGTGCAAGTGCTTAATATAACCAGAGTCTCATCATAACTTTACTGTAAAAAATATCAAAGAATTTTCATTTTATTGTTTATAACTATATTATATCTCAGGTTGGCGTACATACCTTGTCTAAAAATTGTGCTTTTGCAATATTTAAAATACATTTATATGATAATATAATATTAAATAAATAATATTTAACAGTTCACCCAAGAATGTAAATTCTGTCATCATTTACTCACTCTCGTTTCACTTCAAACCCGTATGACTTTCTCTAAAAGATGTTTTGAAGAAAGTGCAAGCTGCTCTTTTTAAAACGATTATAACAGACTGTGATCAGGGGCTGTCAAGCTTCAAAAAGGACGAAAAACACCATTAAATGAGTCTCTAAAACTTGTGTGCTATATTCTAAGTCTTCTGAATTCATCCGATAGCTTTGTGAGAAGAACGGTCCCAAATTTAAGACGTTATTTGTTGGAAAAAAATGTATTGCCTTAGGAGAGCGGTTTCTTCAAATCTTGAACCAATGTATGAGCAATAATATTTGCAAAATGTGCTGTAGCAAACAGCACTATTAAGGAACATCACTTTGTACAGTGAATAAAAGAAAACGACAATGCATCATCAAATTTTCAGAATTTTAGCCTAATACTTATTATATAAAAATACTTATTATGCACATATCCAGGACAGCTCATCTCTATCCAATTCAGTCCAATTTCCTCCAATGGCACATTAGCGCCCTCTGCTGATGTAAAATGAAACTGCAGAAACTCAACTAGCTGGGCCAGATGATCTTATAGGCTGCAGATTAAAAGTCTTACTTATTTATTTTGGATATTTTAAAAATTTATAAAATTATGTATTAGAACACATGGAGTGGTGGTGGCGTAATGGACTACAGCACATCACTGGTAATCAGTAGGTCGCTGGTTCGATCCCCACAGCCACCACAATTGTGTCCTTGAGTAAGACACTTAATCCAGGTTGCTCTGTAATAAGGGCTCTGTAAGTCGCTTTGGATAAATGTAATAACATGTGATAAATCCATGTTAGCAGCTTTAGTGAGGAGATATCAGAAGCACACATACCAGACTTGATTAAAAATGCCCAGACGAGTATCAGAATGGTTTGATTTATGCTTACTTCTTTCAGTCCACGTAAAAAAATATAAAATCGATTTAAGACTTTCCCCTTAATGTTTAAAGTGCAAATCATCAATTGGTAATTATATTCAATGTATCTGTTCATGTCACATAATACAGATGCATTGAAATAAAATGTTGCATGTTATTGGAAATATTATGTTTCCTTGATCTGGTCTCACTAGTCTTAGGCCTCTTGATTCCAACAAATATCACAAGAGGCGTTTCAATATTTTAACCGTTTCAGGAAGAAAAAAATAAATACAAAAATTGCAAAAAAAAAGTTTTTGTTGTTATTCAGTAGGGTTTGACTTGTACCAGTACGAGACCACCTAGTAACCACATAAAACCCCTTTGAAGCCAGCAAATCCACAGCAACCTCCCAGAACCCCTCGCAGAGGAACATGTCCCAGTAAAGTGCTGCATTAACCTGTAACTCTATCTATAGTCTGTGAGTGGCTACATGTAGCTGGCAGTGAAGCGGCGGTCAATGAACGCTCTGTCCCAGATCCAAACACTTAGATGTGCTCATGAATAATGAATCCTCATAGAATCCCAACAGCAGCAGAAGACGGGATTTGCTCTCTTTTTATTCTCCACAAGAATAAACAAAAGGAATTACCCACTATGCAAGTGTGCTGTCGCTCTATAAATAGAAACGTGGCTTCTGCTGCGGGCTGTGGTTGTATTTGAACAGGTCAGGGCTGCTATCATCTGCAGAAGGAATCTTAAGAACATCTTAGGAAAGATTGGCTATGTATCAAATGCAGTAAATAAAAAAAAAACACCAGTCATAAAAAGGTTATGACCCATGTGATGAGTGACACAAATCACAGTTTTCAGATTTCATGGAAGTCCAGGCAAAAAATCAATAATTCTGTTCATGAGTTAATGTGTAATAGGATGCACACACATTACCACTGTGGCATTCAGCCAGACTTCAGGTGTGTGTGTGGAAACACTGTCGCTATCAACAGTGATTCATTTCTGTCCACTGTTTGTTAATACCTCTGAGACTGTTTTCAGTCAGACCATATGTTTTCAACAATGGATAACACACAACATGTAACACATATAGCAACATAACATAACATATAATAACACAGTCCCCAAAAAGTATTTTGACACTTAAAATGTATTAATGTAATTTAGATAACAAAATACCATACCTAAAGTACATACATGCATGTAACACTACTGTATCACATTATATTAGATTAGATTAGAGTAAATAATTTTATATTATATTATATTTTATGATATTATATTAGAATAGATTATTTTATATTATATTATATTATATTATATTAGAATAGATTATTTTATATTATATTATATTAGAATAGATTATATTATATTTTATTTTATTTTATTTTATTTTATTAGAATATATTATATTATACTTTATTTTATTTTATTATATTATATTAGAATAGATTATTTTATATTATATTATAAAAATTATATTATTTTATATTATATTAGAATAGATTATTTTATATTATATTATATTATAATAGATTATTTTATATTATATTATATTTTATTATATTATATTAGAATAGATTAGATTATTTTATATTATATTATATTATATTATATTATAATAGATTATTTTATATTATATTATATTAGAATAGATTATATTATATTTTATTTTATTTTATTTTATTTTATTAGAATATATTATATTATACTTTATTTTATTTTATTATATTATATTATAATAGATTATTTTATATTATATTATATTTTATTATATTATATTAGAATAGATTAGATTATTTTATATTATATTATATTATATTATATTATAATAGATTATTTTATATTATATTATATTTTATTATATTATATTAGAATAGATTAGATTATTTTATATTATATTATATTATATTATATTAGAATAGATTATTTTATATTATATTATATTAGAATAGATTATATTATATTTTATTTTATTTTATTTTATTTTATTAGAATATATTATATTATACTTTATTTTATTTTATTATATTATATTAGAATAGATTATTTTATATTATATTATAAAAATTATATTATTTTATATTATATTAGAATAGATTATTTTATATTATATTATATAAGATTATATTAGATTATTTTATATTATATTATATTATAATAGATTATTTTATATTATATTATATTTTATTATATTATATTAGAATAGATTAGATTATTTTATATTATATTATATTATATTATATTAGAATAGATTATTTTATATTATATTATATTAGAATAGATTATATTATATTTTATTTTATTTTATTTTATTTTATTAGAATATATTATATTATACTTTATTTTATTTTATTAGAATATATTATATTATACTTTATTTTATTTTATTATATTATATTAGAATAGATTATTTTATATTATATTATATTATAATAGATTATTTTATATTATATTATATTTTATTATATTATATTAGAATAGATTAGATTATTTTATATTATATTATATTATATTATATTAGAATAGATTATTTTATATTATATTATATTATAATAGATTATATTATATTTTATTTTATTTTATTTTATTTTATTAGAATATATTATATTATACTTTATTTTATTTTATTATATTATATTAGAATAGATTATTTTATATTATATTAGAATAGATTATTTTATATTATATTATAAAAATTATATTATTTTATATTATATTAGAATAGATTATTTTATATTATATTATATAAGATTATATTAGATTATTTTATATTATATTATATTATAATAGATTATTTTATATTATATTATATTTTATTATATTATATTAGAATAGATTAGATTATTTTATATTATATTATATTATATTATATTATAATAGATTATTTTATATTATATTATATTAGAATAGATTATATTATATTTTATTTTATTTTATTTTATTTTATTAGAATATATTATATTATACTTTATTTTATTTTATTATATTATATTAGAATAGATTATTTTATATTATATTATATTATAATAGATTATTTTATATTATATTATATTTTATTATATTATATTAGAATAGATTAGATTATTTTATATTATATTATATTATATTATATTAGAATAGATTATTTTATATTATATTATATTAGAATAGATTATATTATATTTTATTTTATTTTATTTTATTTTATTAGAATATATTATATTATACTTTATTTTATTTTATTATATTATATTAGAATAGATTATTTTATATTATATTATAAAAATTATATTATTTTATATTATATTAGAATAGATTATTTTATATTATATTATATAAGATTATATTAGATTATTTTATATTATATTATATTATAATAGATTATTTTATATTATATTATATTTTATTATATTATATTAGAATAGATTAGATTATTTTATATTATATTATATTATATTATATTATATTATATTAGAATAGATTATTTTATATTATATTATATTAGAATAGATTATATTATATTTTATTTTATTTTATTTTATTTTATTAGAATATATTATATTATACTTTATTTTATTTTATTAGAATATATTATATTATACTTTATTTTATTTTATTATATTATATTAGAATAGATTATTTTATATTATATTATAAAAATTATATTATTTTATATTATATTAGAATAGATTATTTTATATTATATTATATAAGATTATATTAGATTATTTTATCGTTACATTTAAAAAACAAATATTTATGCATATCAGTTTCTACACATTTTTATCAAACTGTATTGACTAGACAAATTTTTAATTATGAAAATTATGTATTAAGCATAAACTTTAATTAATTGTACTTCAAAATTGTATAATTAAATAGTATTTCATTATATTTACAGTAAAAGCTTCATGTTTACGCTTCATTCACAATAATATAAGATACATTAATCAAAGATTTCTCATTTCAGTTTGATTGAAATGTGTGTCCACAGATTCAGGGTTGGGGAGTAACTGAATACATGTAGCGGGATTACATATTTAAAATACTAAATATTAGTGACTGGATTCTACTATAGTGACCATTTAAATCATTGGTAATTTGAATGAAGTTACATTCAAAGAGCATTTTATTTTGTCATTTTATTGTCATTTGTTTAATTTAATATTGAGACCTTTCAGATGGAAAACATTTATGCATATACATGATGCGGTCCAAAGTGCATTTGAACAGCGGTGAAACACTTTCTTATGATGTGTTACATTCATACGAGCAGACAGCACATGTTACCTACCACGATATATAGTTTTATATCAAGAAAATCCACGTTTATAATCTGAATATCAGAAAATGCATTTTTAATATAAGTGCATTTGTATGTGCAAATGTTGTTTTGTTCACATGTTATTAACTTGTGCATAGTCAAAACAAGTAAATAAAAAGTGCCAGTGCTGAAGGAGTAATTCAAAGTATTCAGATTAATTTACTGACCCTGAGTAATCTAATGGAATACGTCAGTAATCTGTAGTGGAGTACATTTTAAAAGTAACCCTCCCAGCCCTGCACATACTTTTGGCCATAGTGTATGTCCGCTTGTGTAGTTATAATGCAAATAAACATGTTTATGATTGGTTGTTTTAGAGCATTTATATTATTCGCATTAGTCCGACTCTGTCTAAGCAGAAAGTCTCCAGGTTAAACTCGTCTTAAATCAATTGCACAGCTGAATGAAACTCCCTGCAGTGATTTAATGTTCCACGTCATTTCTTCTGATTTTGCTCCTTGTTCGCTCAGCCAGTGCAAATAATGCTGGTTTACACGGTGTGAAATCTGCACCCAAAAAGTTAAGGTCTGAATGCAGGGAAGTTCAGGCCAGTGTTCAACATTTACTCACACACACTCATCCTATAGATGGAACATGACACTATCGGCCAGCAAGCAGCCGAAAGTCGATGCTGGATTAATTCGGACCAGAATGTGAGCGAGAATCAGATGTAATGGATTTGAGTTCTGTTTCCTCCAGGCCATTTTCTGAGCTGGTGGAAAATGAGAAAGAAATGGATCTTGCTCAATACAGTATGCTGGAATGATCCCAGTGCAAGTGCTTAATATAACCAGAGAGTCATCATAACTTTACCGTTTATGTCCTTCAAAAAAAATAATTAAAAAAAAATATAAAAAAAAAATATTGTAATCTACATGTGGGTTTTTTTACTCACCAAACACTACAAATATTTTTTTTTAATTTTTGTATCTAGTTAGAAAACAAGCATGTTAACATGTTAAAAGTACATTACAGAATACAGAAAATAGAATATAAATAATAATAATAAAAAAAACTATATTCAGGGGTGTCAAAAGAAAAGAAAAAAACGCATTTGTTAATTTATACAAATACAAAATCTTAACACTTCTTATTGCTTTACTATGTTTACACAACTTTTACTTTGTGGTAATATTGCAATTTAAACTATAAAGATCTAAATGCTAAAACGTTGTTTTTTTGCAGGATCTCATGAGGATATCGTCACTCTGCTACTCGGCCCTGAGTGCTTCTCTCATCCCCTCCCCACCAGAGATCGATGCGCTCGGCTCTCGGCTCTGCCTGGAGTTGTGAGTGCGGCGGCAGCGGTGCTGAATATGGCGTCAGACGGGATGATTTTAACCAACCACGACCACCAAATTCGGGTCGGCATCCTGACAGGTAAAGAGCAGATTCTTCTCAAGCCATTGCTCGGTTTCTTTTTGGGAAACGGAGCCGCTTTTTTCTGCTGTTTGCCGGCGGTGTCTCACCTTCCCTAGCGGTGTGTGTGTGTGTGTGTGTCTGTGTCTGTGTTTCATGCTGGTCAGCGGTGATTTAAACCATCTTCTCTTTTACTAGATATGCATTTAACTACTAAACACCCTGCATAAAAAAATAGTGAAGCCTATTTAATATGAGAATATGGTATTATGATGAAATTTAACAGGAAGATATAGTTTTGTATGTTTAATTATTCACTTTGGCTGGTGAAACCTTTTTCTAAATTCCTCAGTGTGTAAGCCACGGCTTTTCATAAGCACCTTTTATTCAGTGGATCTTGCATTATTTGTGAATCAACTGGCCATAAACAGCGGTGCTAAAAACGTGATGTGCACTGGATGCAGTGGGCAGATATAAGGATGGTTTTGAATCGTGGCAGGATACTGGTTTCTTGACGAATGAATTTTTCGAGCAAAAGCTGAAGTATAATCTGCGATTAATTCCCTTCCTGTATCAAAAAATGAAATAAAATCAAACGGCATTTTGTGTTTGAAATCTCCGGATTTGGCAGCATAAAACAGATGGGGGGTACGTTATTTAAAAGGCCACGGATTTTCGTGTGATGTGATTGGTGATAACTCCACTCATAGAAATCCGCTGGCGAAGGTGGTAACGTGTTGAGATAGAGAGAGGAGCTCCATCCAGCACTGAGGGAAACCCCGCTTCACCTCCCGCCTCCTCACTTCTGTACAGCGGGGAATCCAGCAACAGCGCTGTCCGCGGTCCTGAAACAGTGGCCGCTCGGTGAGGCGCTGTCCGCGGTCCTGAAACAGTGGCCGCTCGGCGAGGCGCTGTCCGCGGTCCTGAAATAGCGGCCGCTCGGTAGAGCGCTGTCCGTGGTGCTGAAAGCCAGCGGTCGCTATCTGAGGTCTTAAAACACAGTAGACCCTCTCTGTTGCGCTGAAAAACAGTACGCGCTGTCCGTGTTACTGAAATTCAGCGACATTCACCGATTAATTTTCTTGCATGTCCTGTTCTAGATGTGTTATCCAGGGCTGTAACCATAGATTTTAATGTTTCCCTCAAAATCGAGATTAGTGTTTGAATGATATGGGGTGTCCATTGGTTGATTAATTTGATTATATTTGGGCACTCTCTTACATCAGTACACTTATTAAAGATTCAGTTCATTTAGAGCATTGGTATATCACACTCAGGAATATCCTACTCAGTGGCACAATGGATACAAATAGATAAAACCAAATGATTACAAGCTAGATATGTAACCACTAGGCTCAACACCCATTTGATGATTTGCCAAAGTGATTACATTAGGTTACAAAATGTGATAAAAGCCATAATTTATTTCTGTACACTAATTACAGATTCAGTGCCCTGGAGTAACCCGAGGTTAAATATACTACTCAATGACACAATGGATTACATTTTGGGGGATTTGGACTTTCTAAATTTTGGTTACCAGGCTAGATATTTAACCAGTAGGCTACAGCATCTGTTTGGTGATTCACAGATCAAACAGGCCAACTAGTGTATTGCCCTGCATTTTTCTGTACTGTTTGGTCATTAATCAGATTATTTGAATAACTACAATTATTACTGGGACTGTTCCCTTGGAGTAAACTAAGGTTCAATTTGCTGCTCTATGGCATAGTGGATCAAACATATGACCTTTTAGCTACTAGGCCAGAGAGATCTACTGGTGTATTAGTCTGCATCGTTCTGTTTTACTTGTTCATTTATCAGGTGCTTTTAACAGACTTATTGCTGGGACAGTCCTTCAGGTGTAACCTTAGGAGAAGTATTATGCTCAATGAAACAATGGATAAAATCTTTGAATAGCCTTTGCAGGGTTTGAACATACAACTTTTTGTTTACCAAGACAGATATTTTAATATGAGGGTACAGCAGCCTTATTAGTTGATTTCTGGGCAAACAGGGCTACTGGTATAATGCCCACATTGTTCAGAAGCACTTGGTCATTTATCAGGCACTTTATTAGTACACCTATCACTGGGTCAGTACCCTAGGAGTAACCTGAGGTTAAAATTACAATACCATTACAATTCTAACTTGTTGGAGGTTTTTTATACTTAAGAGGTTTCTTGCAACTTGGCCATGAGCTTTAACTACTACACCACACCACCCCTATTGGGATTGACTCTGCAACATATTTATTAACAACCAAGATCTAATAGACTGCCATGATGCCCTTATGAAAAAACCCAGCCGATAACTCTGTGCTCCCAAAACAAGTTCTTGAATCAACCCTTGTGGGGTTTGAACCTACAGCCTTTTGGTTCTTTGGCGAGATGCTTCACCACTATAGCAAACAGGTCTTCTAGAGTACTGGCCTGAATTGTTTTGTCAAACAATTTCAATGCAATGGCCTTGTCAACATGGACATCCAGTCTCTCAAAACCGCTAGTAAGTGTCACCACACATTGTCAGTCAGGCAAACACAAGCAAGCAGACACGTACACAAACACTGGTGTAACAGTGTGTCCTATTACTTTTGTGACTTCTCTGCACAGGGACGACACTTGAACAGGATGCTTGCCAATATTTGTCACTCAGATTTCTTTGGTCCTTCTAACAAATCTCCCATTACCAGTAGTCTTCATTTCGCCTTCTCTTTCATCTTATATTAGTAACCATTTCTCCCTATTTCTCCCATATCTCTGAAGGTCTGTGTGGTGAGAAACTTTATAGCGGAAAATTAAGACAGGAAGGTAAAAAGAAAGAGAAGGGAGATATCACAGTCTTTATGTGTCATCAGAATCAGAATCAGAATCAGAATCAGAATCAGCTTTATTGCCAAGTATGCTTACACATACAAGGAATTTGTCTAGGTGACAGGAGCTACCAGTCAACAACAATACAAACAATACCAAAAAAAACAGCAGCAAGGCATAGGTAATTAAAAACAAAAAAGAACACAAAATAAATAATTATACATATACGTACATAAACTCACCTTCATACATACCCACATACACACACGTAGTGCAAATCTAATACAATCTGTTATATAAAGAACAAAAAACAGTATATTATGTACAGAGCAATGTAAGTAATGGCAGAAGTGGATAAGTTGGATAATATAATTTAAATTAAAATTAAACTGTGTATTGCACATAATTATTGCTCAATGGGGGTAATTTAACTGTTCATTAGATGGATGGCCTGAGGGAAAAAACTGTTCCTGTGTCTGACCGGTTCTGGTGCTCAGTGCTCTGAAGCGCCGGCCAGAAGGCAACAGTTCAAAAAGGTAGTGGGCAGGGTGAGTGGGGTCCAGAGTGATTTTACCAGCCTTTTTCCTCACTCTGGAAGTGTATAGTTCTTGAAGGGAGGGCAGGGGGCAACCAATAATCCTCTCAGCAGACCGAACTGTCCTTTGTAGTCTTCTGATGTCTAATTTCGTGGCTGCACCAAACCAGACAGTTATTGAAGTGCAGAGGACAGACTCAATGACCGCTGAGTAGAACTGTTTCAGCAGCACTGGTGGCAGGTTGAACTTCCTCAGCTGGCGAAGGAAGTACAACCTCTGCTGGGCCTTTTTCACAATGGAGTCGATGTGTATCTCCCACTTCAGGTCCTGTGAGATGGCAGTGCCCAGGAACCTGAATGACTCCACTGCTGACACAGTGCTGTTTAGAATGGTGAGGGGGGACAATGTTGGGGTGTTCCTCCTAAAGTCCACAATCATCTCCACTGTTTTGAGCGTGTTCAGCTCCAGGTTGTTTTGACTGCACCAGACAGCCAGCCGTTCAACCTCCTTTCTATCACGCAGACTCATCATCATCTCGGATGAGGCCGATGACAGTGGTGTCGTCTGCAAACTTCAGGAGCTTGACAGAGTGGTCCTTGGTGGTGCAGTCATTGGTGTACAGGGAGAAGAGTAGTGGGGAGAGCACACATCCCTGGGGGGCACCAGTGCTGATGGTACAGGTGGTGGAAGTGAATTTTCCCTGCCTCACAAGCTGCTGCCTGTCCGTCAGAAAGCTGGTAATCCACTGACAGGTAGAGGTGGGAACAGGGAGTTGGTTTAACTTAGTCCGGAGTATATCTGGTATGATTGTGTTGAAAGCCGAGCTGAAGTCCACAAAAAGGATCCTTAGCGTATGTCCCCGGTCTGTCCAGATGTTGCAGGATATGATGCAAACCCATGTTGACTGCATCATCCACAGACCTGTTTGCTCGATAAGCAAATTGAAGGGGGTCCAGAAAGGGTCCAGTGATGTCCTTCAGGTGGGCCAACACCAGTCTCTCAAATGACTTCATGACCACAGATGTCAGGGCGACAGGTCTGTAGTCATTAAGTCCTGTGATTTTTGGTTTCTTAGGGACGGGGATAATGACTGAGCGTTTGAAGCAGCATGGGACTTCACATTGCTCCAGTGATCTATTGAAGATCTGAGTGAAGATGGGGGCCAGTTGGTTAGCACAGGAACGAAGGCAAGCTGGTGAGATGCCATCTGGTCCTGGAGCCTTCCTTGTCCTTTGCTTCCGAAAGACACGGCACACATCGTCCTCACAGATCTTTAGTGCAGGTAGTGTAGCAGGAGGGGGAGGAGGGGGTTGCAGGAGGTGTTAATGGTTGTGTGAAATGAAGGTCCGAGTGCATGTGGGGTGTGAAATCGGGCCTTTCAAATCTGCAGTAAAACACATTCAGGTCAGTCAGCCAGTCGTTGGTCCGCCACAGGGTCGGGGGTAGGAGTCCTGTAATTAGTAAGTTGTTTCAGGCCACTCCACACTGATGCTGGGTCGTTAGCTGAAAACTTGTTTTTCAGCTTCTCAGAGTAACTTCTTTTAGCCACTCTGATTTCCCTATTCAGTGTGTTCCTGGCCTGATTATACAAGACTCTATCCCCACCCCTGTAAGCCTCCTCTTTGGCATGACGAAGCTGTCTGAGTTTTCCTGTGAACCATGGTTTATCATTGTTGAATGACAAAAATGTCCTAGTAGGGATGCACATATCCTCACAGAAACTGATGTATGATGTAACAGTATCTGTGAGCTCGTCCAGGTCTGTAGCTGCAGCTTCAAAAACACTCCAATCAGTGCAGTCAAAGCAGGCTTGTAGTTCCAGCTCTGCTTCAATAGTCCATCTCCTTATAGTCCTTACAACTGGCTTGGTTGATTTTAATTTCTGCCTGTAGGTCGGGAGAAGATGAACCAGACAGTGATCAGAGAGACCCAAAGCTGCACGTGGGACAGAGCGATATGCATCCTTTAATGTAGTATAGCAGTGGTCCAATATATTCCTGTCTCTGGTGGGGCATGTAATGTGCTGTCTGTATTTGGGCAGTTCGCGTGTGAGATTTGTTTTGTTAAAGTCCCCAAGAATAATAATGACTGAGTCCGGGTATTGTTGTTCTGTGTCTGAGATTTGATCAGCCAGCTGTTGCAGCGCTAAGTTCCCAGACGCGTTTGGAGGAATGTAAACACTCACCAGAATAAACGAAGAAAACTCCCGCGGCGAGTAGAACGGCTTACAGTTAATAAAGAGCGCTTCCAGATTAGGACAGCACATCCTCTTTAGTGTTGTTACATCTGTACACCAACTTTCGTTGATGTAAAAGCATGTTCCACCACCTCTCGTTTTCCCCGTTAACTCCGCGATGCGATCCGCTCTGAACAGCTGGAAGCCCGGCAGATGTAATGCGCTGTCCGGAATGGCTTCACTCAACCAGGTTTCAGTGAAGCACAGTGCAGCAGAGTTTGAAAAGTCCTTATTAGTATGTGTGAGGAGATGTAGTTCGTCCGTTTTGTTGGGAAGAGAGCGGAGATTCGCGAGATGAATGCTCGGCAGTGCTGTTCGAACGCCGCGCTGACGGAGTTTAACCAGCGCGCCAGCTCGTCTCCCTCGCCTGCGTCTCGTAGCGCATCTAAACAACACAGCAGCGCCTCCAACTAAAATGTCCAGCAAAACGTCCGAATATTGAAAAACCGGGAAAAGATTATCTGGTATGTGCTGCTGAATGTTCAGCAGTTCGTCCCTGGTAAAACTGATTGGTAAAAGATTGCTAAACACAGGACAAACTAACAAAAACAACAAAAGAATTGAAGAGCTCCACACCGAGGCGGCCATCTGCGGCGCCATGTTGTATACGATGTCATCTGACCTTTTAGAAATCTCCCCCTCTCTCTCTTACCTCACTGTTGCTTTTCCCTCTGTGCTGCTTTGGGATTTTACGCTGTTGAAAAGTGATTTCCTCTAGTAACTATACAGCAGTTACCAGACTCATAGGAGATCTCTTACTTACACGCCATTGAAGTATCTAAACCATCATCAACACAGAGATGTGCTAAAAGTTTCTTGAGTTTTTAGAGAGCTTTGGCTCACGTTGTGGTTTCAGTCTGCTTCTTATGTTATTTGCCTGTGCTTTAACTAATCACCCCATGACTAAGGCCTCCTCCACATCTGTACCATATTCCTCCAATGACAGCAGGGTCATGTGACCAGACCTGTCCCCTTCTCTGGGGTTAAGAGGAGCTTTGGTTGGCATAGCAACACTGTGAAGGTTTTAGGAACCTGACAAGCATACAACGACTCCAAGATGTAGGCTGGGGTCATAGTTTGGCACCGGGACATGATTCAGAGTTGTTGTTGGAACCGTTTATCGTATTGTTCACTTGAGTTGCCCGTATTGCATGAGGACATTAATAGTGAAGATGGGATTATTCTTAAACCACATTTTTTATCCATACATTTTTAGTGTTTTTAAGGTGAAGTGTGTAATTTATGAACCCTCTAGAGGCACCAAATGGAAATACAAATATATTGATTGTTTTCAAACAGGTGTTTTGAACACACCCACCATCTTCCTTTGGTTGAACAAACAGATAGTCCCTACTCAAACTCATGTCATTGGTTGACCTGCTTTTGCTATGTCAGGATCCTCAAATAAACAATGTTTTGATATTTACTCATAGCTGTGCATATTCATTTGGGATTGGTAAATGTATTTTAAAAAGGATTCAGCAAGGGATTTATCAACAAATTGGTTCAAGGGTTTTATTTGTTAAATGATGCAGTACATGGAAGACTACTCTACGAAGCCAAATGGAAATTGGCATGTCATTGGTTAAGGAATGTGACATGTTGCAATTAAGGCTACCATAATGAATACATTAAATCTAAAGGGTGTTAGTCCCTTCTTGTGTGTCTTAGGCTACATCAACACTAATCCATTTTTGTTTGAGAACTCGGTTTCAGTTTCCCAACATCATTGTTTTCCAAAGTACGCTGTATATGTGTTTCTGGAATTCTTTTTTTTGTGTGGAGGAAAACACTGATCCAGTGTGGATGAGAGGCATAAACATCACAAAATCAATGCAGTTTCAAAATTATTAATGTGGATGTGGCCATAGATTCTTGTTCCAGGAGCTTTTGCAATATTTAGTTAAATACCCCTGAGTCTTTTCAGCACAGTTTTCTTCAAATGGCTTCTGTTTTAGCATCCTCACCTTGGTAAGTACTGACCTCAAATTAAACTGATGTGACCTTGAGAAGGACTACCATCTTGCTGTCACTTCTACAAAACATGAGTAACTACAGAGGGGACCAAGGAAACTAGCTCAGTTCAGAACTATTGCTAATCCACCTTTGCCTGAACGTGGAAGTGTTCCACAATTCACAACATAAGCCTGTTTAGCTTTTTGTTCTCCAGTGGTTTCACTCACATCAGTGTATGATTTAAGTGGATAATGTAATGTTAGCATATTAGATTTGTAAAAATTGATAAATAAAATAACTTGTAGCTACATAGTGCCGATACTTTACAGAGTCGCAATTTCCATCTTTTGATAGTGCTTTACTCTTCAAAGTTTGAGGAGTTGGTAGACGACATAAAGCGATGGCCCAAGGCTAGTTACATTGATATTATAATAGCCAACAACAGCACAAGTTGAGCCTGAACTCATTTTTACTCCAACTAACACTTACAGTGGTTGTTTTTCTCCATCTGGATCGCTTGTTTTGGTAGTTTTACCTGGCTAATTATGGAAACTGGAACCAGACAACAGTCCAGCAGAGAAACTTAAAGAAACCCATAACTTTAAGTATTAAACTTTGACACATAACTCATCCTGCACCATTTGTGCCACAGGCATGAAATGTAAGTGCAGCGTAGTTCTAGCGGGAAGACTAGCAGCTGTACATCATCGTACCATTAGAGGGGTAATTCCCAGCCAATCACATGTAAGCCGTTGCTTTATAAGTCTGCTCACAATCTATCACATTGCTGTTTCATTGTGCTAACACGGCAACCTCCACCACCCCACTACCATCAGTTGAGTCCCGTCCTGCATGGGAATAGGCTTCTCGCCCCTGCCTCCTATCTCCGGCAGGATATGACGGTTCCGAGTACAACTTCTTCGGACAGCCAGACGGGCCCTAAGCCAAAGAGAGACATTACATTTCTGTTTTATATTCATCAAATAAATGTCATCTTAAATTTCACTCAAGTCTGCGAGTCTTCCTGATAGAATGGTACTTCATGCACCTTGTTGAGGAGAGAAGACTTAAGACTTAAGGTTTGGGTGCATCTATCAACACCCAGAACACCTTAGAAATGGCCTACAAATCACTCCGAATACCTTATCTGTGCATTATCAAGTTGTCAGGCCGACTCCAAGTTGTGTATGAGCAAGCAACATTTTTACATTTTTCTTGAGAAATAAAATAGAAATCTTGGTACATCATAGAATATTTCATGACGCAAACTGGCATGTATCATAATTGCTTATTGGCATGGCATATTTCATAGGTCAGCTTCATATGTTTTTTTCATAACATATTCTGCTCTGGTCCTAGTTTGGATTCATTTGACACTTCCATCATTTTGTGCTTTACATAAAATGCATAAAATATGTTCCTGTTTTCACACTGTTATCTGTCATCCACATTTGTAAATTACAAAGTAGTTGTCAAATTTGTATCTGTTAAAGGACAAATAAAACAGTCACTGTGTGTTATCAGAGAACATGAGTCAGATTTTTGACGGCATTGCAGTGGTCAGTGTTATCAACACTGGAACATAAACGAGAGGTAAACTAGCTTTATGTCTTTATAGCATGATGTCCCCTTACCTGTAAATGAATACATTTTTTTACATTTTATTTTTCATTTTTACAAGCTGTTCTTTTATGGACATATATCACCTTTATGAATGTAGCAGAGCTGGATTTTGTCTGAACTTGTGTCCTTCCACAGCAGAAGCATTGAAATTCAGTCATGGGCTGAACTGCCAATGAGGAAACCTCTCTGCGGCAGACAGCACATCTCCCTCTCCCTCTCTCTCTCTCTCTCTCTCTCTCTCTCTCATTCTGGGTTTCTCTCTCTCTCTCTCTCTCTCTCTCTCTCTCTCGCATTCTCAGTATCTCTCTCTCTCTCTCTCTCTCTCTCTCTCTCATTCTGGGTTTCTCTCTCTCTCTCGCATTCTCAGTAACTCTCTCTCTCCTCTCTCTCTCTCTCTCTCTCTCATTCTGGGTTTCTCTCTCTCTCCCTCTCTTTCTCTCTCTCATTCTCAGTATCTCTCTCTTTCTCTTTCGCTCTAGTGGATCAGGATAGCACAGGATTGTGTGGGTGGCATTCCAATCTTGCAAGTGTATCAAAGAGACACGGCTCGGCCACATTTACACGGAGCGGCTAAATTTAGACGCCTGTCAAAGTCATAAATAGCAATAAGTTTAGATCCACATTGGTTGTTTAGCATAACCAATTGAATGTAAGCATACACACACACTCTTTGTTTAATGCTTTTCGTTCCTCACAAGAATGCATTAAAGGGGTCAAGGACATACTGTACCTTTTTTCATTGTTTTAATGTGTTCCTTGAGGTTCACTTATAATATTAGTAATGTTTTTGCACACACACACACACACACACACACACACACACACACACACACACACACACACACACACACACACAC
>NC_068305.1:39610019-39655019 GCF_025860055.1 Xyrauchen texanus
ACTGGACACTACTATACAGTACTGTAATATACTATATTAAACTGTACTTTACTCTGCTGTACTGTACTATATTAAACTGTACTGTACTATACTATATTACATTGTACTCTACTATACTATACTGTACTCTACTATTGTTTACTATACTGGACAATACTATACAGTACTGTACTATACTATATTAAACTGTACTGTACTATACTATATTAAACTGTACTCTACTATACTATACTGTACTGTACTATTGTTTACTATACTGGACAATACTATACAGTACTGTACTATACTATATTAAACTGTACTGTACTATTATGTACTGTACTGTACTATACTATACTGTACTCTACTATTGTTTACTATACTGGACACTACTATACAATACTGTACTATACTATATTAAACTGTACTTTACTCTGCTGTACTGTACTAAAATACACTATGTTCAGGGGTTAAATTGGGATTTCAGAAGTGGGGAAGCCCTAAACTCAGGTGATGTTGCAAATACTATACTATACTAAACCATGTATGCCAAACTATACTATACTATACTATACTATACTATACTGTACCAAACTATACTATACCACACTATGCTATTCTATGAACTTGGAACTTTAATAGATTGCCCTTTGAAGGTCTTTTCTGAGCGCAATGCAATTATTGTTAATTTACACTTTACAAATGAATTCCGTTATTAATTATTATTATTTTATTACTATTATATATTATTACTTATATTATTACAATTACTTATTTACTATAAGTTATTGATTACTCTGAATCCTCTTAATTTTCCTTATCCTTTCATTCGAGTCCCGATCGTCGCTCAGAGTCATATGCCGGCCGATTAATTACATAGATCTCACGGACACATAATCACCAGCTCCGTTCATAGTCAACAGTTGCAGTGTTTACTAATATCACCTGGTTCGGCCACTTACTGCTTGCTCATAACCAGATGATGAACTGAATGTAGATTCCCTGAGCTTCTTACCCACTTTCCTCAAATACCCAGACAGAATAAACATTGTGTACCAAATGGTATTTTTCTTTGAACAATGAGAATTTGGGGGTGAATGGGTTCTTGGCTTCCTGGGGTTTAACCTTATTAACATACAGGCAAGGAAGGGGCTAGACCTCCAGAATTATACAGTATTTGGCAGAGATCTTATAACTTTGTTACCATTAGTTTTATCAACATGAGAAAGAGACCATTATACAAGTCGCACAGAAAACTCTTAAATGATATCAAGCATTATTTGTTTTCATGGTTTTCTTTGTTACATTTTCACATATACATCTTGTGTGTCTGTGTGTGTGCCTGTGGGGTAGACCAGGGAGAGAGAGAACAGCTGGAGTTTGTGGGGGCAGAATTTGGATGGCAGGATGTCTCAGGTTGTCCAATGTTTGTTAAGAAGGAAGCTGGGTTTTGCACACAGTGATGTCTTTGTTTTCTCAGGTATGGACCTTACTTGTGAGAGAGTTTGAGGATTGTTTTTCCCAGAAGTCTTGCTGTTCCATGTGGACATGTGCTGGGTTAAAGTTCACTTGGCACCTAGCCTTACACTATTACAAACTATGCTATGCAATGCTATACTATTCTATGCTTTTCCAAACTATACTATACTATGCTATACTATACTGTACTGTACCAAACTACACTATACTATACTTTCCCAAACTATACTGTGCTTTTCCAAACTATACTATACAATACTGTAACAAACTATACTATACTTTCCCAAACTATACTATGCTATGTTATACTCTATTATACTATACTATACTATACTATACTATACTGTGCTTAGAGCTGGGCATTAATAAAGTTTCCCAATTTGATTCGAATTTGATTCACAAGGTTTCGTTTAGTTTCCAAGTCATATTTCATTCATATTTCAGTTATAATGTCCATTTTGCTTACATATAGGGGACATTCTCTCTGCTAATTCTGTTAATTATACAGGGGACCTTCTAACTTGGTCAAGTATGAACTTGTTTGTTTTATTTATTTATTTTTACAAATTGTAATTTTCATACTTATACTATACTATAATATACTGTGCTATACCTACACTATACTATGCCATACTCTACTATACTGTGTTTAGGACTGGGCATTGATACAGATTTCCCATTCGATTTTATTCCAATTCTGACTCACAAGCTCTCAATTCCCATTCATGTGGGTATACAGTATAGTACTTCAGTTGTATTAAGATTACATTTAAAGGAAAGTCTCTCAGTTACTTATGTTAATTATACAGGGGACCTTCAAACTTGGTATATTACAGGAAACATTTTTTTTAAAACATTTGAATTGCAATACCTATACTACACCACACTGTACTGTACTATACTATATTATACTATACTTTACTATGCTATACTATACTACACTGCACTACCCTACACTACACTGTACTATACTGTACTGTACTATACAATCCTACACTACACTGTACTATACTGTACTGTACTATATTATACTATACAATACTACACCACACTGTACTGTACTGTACTATATTATACTATACAATACTACACCACACTGTACTGTACTGTACTATATTATACTATACTTTACTATGCTATCTATACTACACTGCACTACCCTACACTACACTGTACTATACTGTACTGTACTATATTATACTATACAATACTACACTACACTGTACTATACTGTACTGTACTATATTATACTATACAATACTACACTACACTGTACTATACTGTACTGTACTATATTATACTATACAATACTACACTACACTGTACTATACTTTACTGTACTATATTATACTATACAATACTACACTACACTGTACTATACTGTACTGTGCTATATTATATTATACTACACTGCACTACCCTACACTACACTGTACTATACTGTACTGTACTATGTTATACTATACAATACTACACTACACTGTACTATACTGTACTGTACTATAATATACTATACTGTACTGTACTATATTATACTACACTGCACTACCCTACACTACACTGTACTGTACTATATTATACTATACAATACTACACTACACTGTACTATACTGTACTGTACTATATTATACTATACAATACTACACTACACTATACTGTACTGTGCTGTACTATATTATACTATACAATACTACACTACACTGTACTATACTGTACTGTACTATATTATACTATACAATACTACACTACACTGTACTATACTGTACTGTACTGTACTATATTATACTATACAATACTACACTACACTGTACTATACTGTACTGTACTATATTATACTACACTGCACTACCCTACACTACACTGTACTATACTGTACTGTACTATATTATACTATACAATACTACACTACACTGTACAATACTGTACTGTACTATATTATACTATACAATACTTCACTACACTGTACTATACTGTACTGTACTATATTATACTACACTGCACTACCCTACACTACACTGTACTATACTGTACTGTACTATATTATACTATACAATACCACACTATACTGTACTGTACTGTGCTGTACTATATTATACTATACAATACTACACTGTACTATACTGTACTGTGCTATATTATACTATACAATACTACACTACACTGTACTATACTCTACTGTACTATATTATACTATACAATACTACACCACAATGTACTATACTGTACTGTACTATATTATACTATACAATACTACACTACACTGTACTATACTGCACTGTACTATATTATACTATACAATACTACACTACACTGTACTATACTGTAATGTACTTTATTATACTATACAATACTACACTACACTGTACTATACTGCACTGTACTATATTATACTATACAATACTACACTACACTGTACTATACTGTAATGTACTTTATTATACTATACAATACTACACTACACTGTACTATAATGTACTGTACTGTACTGTACTATATTATGCTATACAATACTACACTACACTGTACTACACTGTACTGTACTATATTATACTATACAATACTACACTACAATGTACTATACTGTACTGTACTATATTATACTATACAATACTACACTACACTGTACTATACTGTACTGTACTGTACTGTACTATATTATACTATACAATACTACACTACACTGTACTATACTGTACTGTACTATATTATACTATACAATACTACACTACACTGTACTTTACTGCACTGTACTATATTATACTATACAATAATACACTACACTGTACTATACTGTAATGTACTATATTATACTATACAATACTACACTACACTGTACTATACTGTACTGTACTATATTATACTATACAATACTACACTGTACTACCCTACACTACACTGTACTGTACTATACTATGCAAAACTCAATAAACAACAATGAATGCCATGAAACTATACTAAACAACAATACAATACACAAAATTATACTTAACAACAATTCTACACATGACACTCAACTAAACAACAGTACAATACAATCCTAAAGATGAAATCACACAACAATTCTGAAGCCTGGGAAACATTGCATATGAAAGTATAAAAATAAATGTATTTATCGACATTTGAACAAATGCCTAAGCCCAAGTACCCAACTTTGATGCGTAACTCATCCTGCTTTGTTTGTGCCATGGTGGTGATGAATTGTACCTCAAATAATGTGGATTGTTCAAACTAGGTGTGCTATTTATTTTTTTAACCAACTGGACAATGTTTGCCTAAAAGATGCTAAAACAGGTTGAAAAAATCCCATAGACATATATTGAAGGAAGCTCCTGAGCCATATAGGGGCCAGATTCACGAAAATTCCTTGGTTTTCCCATGTCAAAAAAGGGCATAACATTTTTGTGGTTGCTTCATTAGGAAGCATTCCTCCAATATTCACAGAGGAGCTGATAAATTATTAATAAGACAGGCCTTCATATAGATCTGAAGACAGGAAACAGAGTTCCCTGAAAAGTCAACTAAGAGAGAAAAGGCCTAATGAATGACAGTGAGCCGAATTTTTTTCACATCCCATCAGTGCTTGTTGTCAACTGACCCAGGGGCTCCCATCCATATTCTCAACCAAACCAGCGACCTCTTGTGTAAACTCTGCAAAAAAAAGAAACGTCCTTTTTTCAGGAAATTGTACTTTAAAGATAATTTTTTTTTAACTCAAAATAACTTTTCAGATCTTTATTGTAAATGGTTTAAACAATGTTTTCCATGCTTGTTCAACGAACCATAAACAATTAATGAACATGCACCTGTGGAACAGCTTACAGACGGTTGGCAATTAAGGTCACAGTTATGAAAACATAGGACACTGAAGAGACTTTTCTACTGACTCTGAAAAACACCAAAAGAAAGATGCCAAGGGTCCCTGCTCATCAGCATGAATGTGCCTTAGGCATGCTGCATTGAGGCATAAGGACTGCAGATGTGGCCAGGGCAATAAACTGCAATGTCCGTACTGTGAGATGCCTAAGACAGCGCTACAGGGAAACAGGAAGGACAGCTGATCATCCTCGCAGAGGCAGACCACGTGTAACAACACCTGCACTGGATCGGTACATCTGAATATCACACCTGCGGGACAGGTGCAGGATGGCAACAAGAACTTCCTGAGTTACACCAGGACCGCACAATCCCTCCATCAGTGTTCAGACTGTCTGAAATGCGCTGAGAGAGGCTGGACTGAGAGCTTGTAGACCTGTTGTAAGGCAGGTCCTTACCAGACATCACCAGCACCAACGACACCTGTGGGCACAAACCCACCTTCACTGGACCAGACAGGACTGGGACTGAGGACTGAGTTGTGGTTTTGTCTCACCAGGGGTGATGGTCGGACTTACGTTTATCGTGGAAGGAATGAGCATTACAGAGGCCTGTACTCTGGATCGGGATAGGTTTGGAGGTGGAGGTTCGGTCATGGTCTGGGGCGGTGTGTCACAGCATCATCGGACTGTGCTTATTGTCATTGTAGGCAATCTCAATGCTGTGCGTTACAGGGAAGACATCCTCCTCCCTCATGTGGTACCCTTCCTGCAGGCTCATCCTGACATCACCCTCCAGCACGGCAATGCCACCAGCCATACTGCTCGTTCTGTGCGTGATTTCCTGCAAGACAGGAATACCAGTGTTCTGCCATGGCCAGCGAAGAGCCCAGATCTCAATCCCATTGAGCACATCTGGGACCTGTTGGATCGGAGGGTGAGGGCTACGGCCATTCCCCCCAGAAATGTCCGGGAACTTGCAAGTGCCTTGGTGTAAGAGTGGGGTAACATCTCACAGCAAGAACTGGCAAACCTGGTGCAGTCCATGAGGATGAGATGCACTGCAATACTTAATGCAGCTGGTGGCCACACCAGATACTGACTGTTACTTTTGATTTTGACCCACCCCCCTTGTTCAGAGACACATTATTCCATTTCTATTAGTCACATGTCTGTGAAACCTGTTCAGTTTATGTCTTAGTTGTTGAATCTTTTATGTTCATACAAATATTTACACATGTTCATTTTGCTGGCAATAAAAGCAGTTGAAAGTGAAGACGTTTTGCTGAGTTTACAATATTTAGAAGCTTTTTAGGCTCATTTTTTGTCAAATTGGTGCCCCACCACAGACCATAAAAGAACATGCCTGCTGTTGTGCCCTTTAGCTGCAATGCTGAAAATGTATTGCATACTTGCATTGCATTGTGATACATTTTGCAACACAACATTGTATGAAATTTATCGGTGATGGCTAGCATGGCTTGAAGCTAGAAGCTCACGTAATTGAGAGTATTTTCATGCCTTATTTGTGTGTGTGTCGGGGGGTTTAAGTGGATTACTGAGGACTTTATTTAGGTTACAAACTGGTAATTACTAGGGTATTATGCTATAATATTATGGCATAGTATAGTGTAGAATAAGAATGAAAATGACATTTTGTAAAAATAAATAAATAAATAAATAAAACAAACAAATTCATACTTTATCAAGTTAGAAGGTCCTCTGTATAATTAATAGCATTAGCAGAGAGAATTTCCCCTATATGTAAGCAAAATGGACATTACAACTCAAATATGAATGAAATATGACTTTGAACTAGACAATGTTTTATTGAAAATGTAAAAATGCAGAAAGTGTTTTATGAGGGTTAGGTTTAGGGGATAGAAATTATTGTCAGATCTGTATAAAAATGATGTCTGTGGAGAGTCCTCATAAGGTTAGTGTGTGTGTGTGTGTGTGTGTGTGTGTGTGTGTGTGTGTGTGTGTGTGTGTGTGTGTGTGTGTGTGTGTGTGTGTGTGTGTGTGTGTTAAGAACATTTTTGGGTGTGTGTGCTGCTCACAGAATGATCAAGGTTGCTAAGATACGGCGGGTTTATATTAGATTATCTTATCTGCTGTTACTATATTTTCCCCAGCACCGTGAAACATTAAGTAATTTGGAAATTTACCCAGCTGTGGAATTAAGAAGCTGCTATGTGTACAACAACATAGTCTCTCTCTCTTCCTATCTTCCTCTGCTGGACTGCTGGGTGCAACATCCATCTCTCTCCCCCAGGTTTAATGTCCGCCCCTCCTTTTTTTAACAAAGGCTGCCTTGATAAACAGCAGTAAGCCTCTGTAATCTGCATCCCTGGGGCCTCTGGCTTCATTTGATACCCTGCTAACCAATAAGACATGCAAGCTAACAAAGCAGTGATGTCGTCTCCTGCAAAACCTATTGGCTGTAACCCTCCCGTTAATTAGCTGGCGTGCCAGCAGTGTCAGACAGGGTGGTAATAGGGCAGTTTTTGTGTGAAAAACCTTTCAAAATGGTCCTTAAAATTAATTTACATTCACTTGATTTATCAGAAAAGTACAATTATGATTGTCTTTCTGTTTATGATATTGTACAACACCTACATTATAACTTTAGGGATAAATTAACCTGCTATGTGTTTAATTAAATTTCAAAACAATTGAGTCAAATCAGTGTTTCACATTTTTAAAATGTCTATAATGAATTAAACCCTGTCATAATGTATCATATGTGTACTTGAGAAGACATTATTTGCAAGAAAAAGAAAGCAAGAAAAGTATGGAATACTAGTTTGCTGTATACTGCATACTCTGTATGAATACTGTATACTTAAAAAAAAAAAAGTAATCCAGGGGTTTTCTTTAATTTAGAAATGTTTTGGACTGTGGACATTTTTCACACATTTACTAGTTTATTTTGTTTGTCTGCTAATGTAACCGGTCCTGCTTGCCCCACTTCGAACTGGACTCGAAACGACGTCTCCGGCGTGGGAGGCAGGTGCGCTAACAAGGAGGCTAAAGGCTACAGCCTCTAGCGTTGGTCGCTAGTGCACCTTTTGAGGTCAGGAGAGTGAGGTTTACACACTGCACAGCTATATACCAGCTGGCTCCAATTACACTCACCCACCTAAACCTCACTCCCATCCGGGTCACGGCATCAATTTAACCGGTCCTGCTCGCCCCGCTCCGAACGGGACTCGAACCGACGTCTCCGGCGTGGGAGGCAGGTGCGCTAACAAGGAGGCTAAAGGCTACAGCCTCTAGCGTTGGTCGCAAGGTTTATACACTGCACAGCTATCTACCAGCTGGCTCCTGTTACACTAACAATGTCCAAGTGTTTTAGTGAAAATAAACACCTGCAGCATGAAAGTGTCTGAAGTTGAAGAACCACCTAAACAGAATGAACATTATAAAGTATGCTACATTGTTGTCTCATGGACTTATACCATTGCGTGTTTCACTCAGCGAATGTTATCCAGTTATCATGTCAGAAATAAATGCATTTCATTTAAAAACAATATCTTAACTCTTGGCAGTCCGATCAAAGATATCAAAGTCAAGAAAGATATTGTGGTTGATAATACTGTGTATAATGCTGTTATGCTATTCAGAACATAGCCTATATTACATGCAGAGTAGTCCTTGGATGTAACCTGGATATTGCATGAATACAGAAACTTCACATATTGCACACAGTATACAGTACATGCTGCATATTTCAGAAATAGTTTTAGTAGTATTATAGTATGCTATTCAAAAAGCCAATTTCATGGTAACTTTTTCCATGATTAAGACACAAGAAATATAAGAGTGAAATTTCAAATAACTTTTTAGAAATCATTCTAATGTTTTTGGTAATGCATTGAATTTGGTCATATAGAAGCCCATTTCTGCTACATTTAAAGTCATTGTTATGAGAACCATAAATGATAAAAACAATTATTATGCGATTGTGAGTGATGATTATGAGATAAAAACATCTGAATTTTGGAATTGTAAGTCATTATAATACATGTATGGAAGCCAATTTCTGCATCAATGAAAAAGTGCTTTAGTAATTCATTTTGATATACTAAATCATATTAATTATCCTAAAAATTCATAATGTTGAGGGTCTGTGTATCTCTGACGCTGAGTGACTCCAGCCAGGTGTCTTTAGTAACCAAATTGGCCCGGTTGCTAGGGAGGGTAGAGTCACATGGGGTAACCTCCTCGTGGTGGTGATTAGTGGTTCTCTCAATGGGGCGTGTGGTGAGTTGTGTGTGGATTGTGGAGAGTAGCATGAGCCTCCACATGCTGTGAGTCTCCGCGATGTCATGCACAACGAGTCACGTGATAAGATGCGCGGATTGACGGTCTCAGAAGCGGAGGCAACTGAGACTCGTCCTCCGCCACCCGGATTGAGGCGAGTAACTGCTCCACCACGAGGACCTACTAAGTAGTGGGAATTGGGCATTTCAAATTGGGGAGAAAACCGGATCATATAAAAAAGAATTTAAAAAAAAGTAAAAATGTTGAGAATCTTAGTCATAATTACAAAATTTTAATGTAAATGGGTTTTAAGTTCAAATTATGAATGAATAAAAATAAGGATATTTAAAGTCATTTATAAGATAAGAAGTAAAATTATGTGATAGTAAATCATAATTATGAGATTCCTATTTATGACTTTAAATCTCATCATTTTTATTTAGTAGCCTTTATTATAATTAGGTCTTTTTATCTTATAATAATGGCTTAACACAGAAATATGACTTACTAAAGCTCGTTTTCCAGGTTGGTCATGAACAGATGCACAGTGGGGTGGATGTGTCAGGATCTGGGTTGTTTCTCTCTCACTACACACTCTCGTTCACACACTCCTCTCTGTCACACCAGCACACACACGCACTTACATGTTTACACTCTGTCTTCACCTGTTGATCATCTCAATCAGCGCTCGCGCTGATTTGCAGTGACACCTGTTTCTAGTCTTGTCTGATTACTCTGTCTACTTCTGGCGTTTGCTCTCTCTGTTCTGTGTCGGATTATTGTGTGTGTTATGCTCTGTGTAATGCTCTCTCATCTGCCAGCAGTTACTCACCGCGCCTTGTTTTGTATAGCTGTGCTCTTCTCTGTGTTTCCTGTTACCTGCTGCGGGGAGTTTCTACCGGGCTTCTCCGCTCAGAACCACTTGCTATTTGGACCAGGACTTTCCGTTCAAGTGAGCTTTCTGTTCCACGTTACCTCTCCAGACAAAGTATCCTCTGTGTGGCTGTCTACATGGAGAGCATCTTTTAAGTTCCTGTCCTGTGTAATCCACTACAGACTTCCTTTGTTTTTCATTAAAGACTTTGAATTGAGTTACCTTTTGCATTTGGATCCTTTTGTTGCATCGATGACAGAATAATCCGACCACGATGGATCCAGCAGAGGAGGAATCGTTTGTTTCAGCGGTAAGGATTCAAGGAGCTATGCTGGGCCGACACGAGGAGGAATTATCTGCTGCCAGACATGCGGTGGAGAGTTTGGTTGCACAGGTGAATGATTTATCTGCTCGCCTTCTTCAGGTGCACCAGGAGTCACCAGCAGTTCAGGGTCGTCCTTCTTCCCCAGAGCCTCGTGTGAACAATCCCCCATGTTATGCCGGTGAGTCGACTGAGTGTCGAGCCTTTTTGATTCAGTGTGAGGTGGTGTTTTCCCTGCAACCACAGACTTACGCTAGTGATTGCGCCCGTATCGCCTTTGTGATTTCGTTACTGACTGGGCGTGCACGTGAGTGGGGAACCTCCGCTTGGGAGGCAGGGACATCCTACTGCAGTCGTTTTGATCTCTTTAAGGAGGAGATGATTAAGGTCTTCGACCAGTCTGTTTTTGGTCGAGAGGCTTCACGTCTTCTGACCACCATTCATCAGGGGAACCGAACTGCAGCCGATTTCGCCATTGAGTTTCGCACCCTGTCCACCACATGCGAGTGGAATGAGCCTGCCTTGGTCGCTCGTTTCCTGGAAGGCCTTAATGTTAATTTGAAGGAGGAGATTTATGCTCGCGGTTCACCGGACCAGCTCGACCAACTGATAGAGCTGGCGATTCGTCTCGACAAGTGCTTCGAGCAACGACGACGTGTTCGAGCAATCTCCGCTACACCTAGTGAGCCATCTACTTCTGCTGCTTCCAGTCCAGATCCTGAGCCCATGCAGTTGGGTAGCATTCGTCTCCGGGCTGAAGAGAAACAGCGTCGCATCTCCAACAGACTGTGTCTCTACTGCGGCGCGGCTGGCCACTTTGCCGCTTCATGTCCGTTAAAAGCCAGCGCTCGCCGGTAGACCGAGGAGTACTGGCGAGCGCTACTGTGACGTCCTCCCCATCCAAGTCCCGCACCATCCTGCCCGCGGTTCTTCGTTGGGCTGGTTCTACTGTTTCATGTTCTGCCCTGATCGATTCAGGGGCTGAGGGTAATTTTATGGATGAGAAATGGGCTCGGGAACATAACATCCCTCTGGTGGACTTGAACAGCATTACCACCGTCTTCGCCCTAGATGGTAGTATTTTGTCTGAGATTCACCGTGTCTCCTGTCCGGTGAGTCTAGTTATCTCTGGAAACCACCAAGAGACTATTTCTTTTCTCATTTTTCAGTCTCCCTATACCCCCATTGTTTTAGGACATCCCTGGCTAGTCCAACATAACCCTCATATTGACTGGGTCAAGAATACCATGTTGTCTTGGAGCCTTTCATGTCATGTTAATTGTTTAGTTTCTGCTATTCCTGTGGTTTCTTCTGTTGCTGTGTTTCAGGAGGAGCCTGGAGATCTGTCTGGAGTCCCGGAGGAGTACCACGATTTGCGAGCGGTTTTAGCCGCTCCGGGCCGTTTCCTTACCACCTCACCGCCCTTACGATTGTAGCATCGATCTTCATCCTGGTACTACGCCACCCCGCGGTAGACTATATTCTCTCTCTGCGCCCGAACGGGAGGCTCTAGAGAGATACCTCTCCGAGTCGCTTGACGCTGGGATTATTGTCCCGTCCTCCTCTCCTGCCGGTGCTGGGTTCTTCTTCGTGAAGAAGAAGGATGGCTCGTTGCGTCCCTGCATTGATTATCGGGGACTGAACGACATAACGGTCAAGAATCGTTACCCCTTGCCCCTTATGTCGTCAGCTTTCGAAATCTTGCAGGGCGCAAAAGTCTTCACGAAGCTGGATCTACGTAACGCATACCATCTCGTTCGTATTAAGCAGGGAGACGAGTGGAAGACCGCTTTTAACACCCCTATTGGCCACTTTGAGTACCGCGTTCTTCCGTTCGGACTGGTCAACGCCCCCGCTGTATTCCAGGCGTTAGTCAACGACGTCTTGCGAGACATGTTAAATGTCTTTGTGTTCGTGTATCTAGACGACATCCTCATTTTCTCACCCTCTCTCGAAGTACACGTCCAACACGTTCGCCGTGTCTTACAACGACTACTCGAGAACCGCCTTTTGTCAAGTCGGAGAAATGTGAATTTCATTCTCGATCGGTCACGTTCCTGGGTTCGGTGGTCTCTGCTGAGGGTATCAGCATGGATCCCGAGAAGGTGCGGGCAGTTCTCGACTGGCCTAATCCAGATTCTCGTGTTGCTCTCCAGCGGTTTTTGGGATTCGCTAACTTTTACCGACGATTTATTCGTAATTTTAGTCAAGTCGCGGCCCCTCTGTCTGCTCTCACCTCGACCAGGTCTCGATTCGTTTGGTCTGAGGTGACGCAAGATGCATTCGATCGACTCAAGAGGTTGTTCACCTCGCGCCCATTTTAGTCACTCCGGATCCTGAGAGACAATTTATAGTCGAGGTCGATGCCTCCGATGTTGGGGTGGGGGCTATTTTGTCACAGCGATCTTCTCTTGATAACAAGGTTCATCCGTGCGCCTTCTTTTCCCATCGTCTTTCGCCGGCTGAGCGCAATTATGACGTAGGTAATCGGGAGCTTTTGGCGATTCGGTTAGCTCTAGGGGAATGGCGGCACTGGTTGGAGGGAGCCAGTGTTCCATTTATTGTTTGGACTGACCACCGAAACCTCGAGTACATCCGTTCCGCCAGGAGACTTAACGCTCGTCAGGCCCGTTGAGCGTTATTTTTTGGTCGTTTTGATTTCTCGATCTCGTTTAGACCAGGTTCCAAGAACCTTAAACCCGATGCACTCTCGCGGCAGTTCGGTTCTTCAGTGGACGCTTCAACCAAGGAGGTTATTGTTCCCCAACACTGCGTGGTCGGAGCTGTCGTCTGGGGAGTCGAACAGGCCGTAAGGAGGGCCCTTTCACGCGTTGTCAGACCGCCCCGTGCCCCAGAGGGTACGTTATTTGTTCCCGAGACCGCTCGTTCAGCCGTTCTCCAGTGGGGTCATGCCTCTAGATTAGTCGCGCATCCCGGTGTTAGGGGTACCTTGGCCGCTATTCGCCGGAGATTTTGGTGGCCCACTAGAGAACGTGACATTCGTCGGTTCAGTAGCGTCGTGTCCTGTCTGCGCCCAGACTAAATCAGGCAATTCTCCGCCGGCTGGCCTTCTCAGACCACTTCCCATTCCGTCACGCCCTTGGTCGCACATTGCTTTAGATTTCGTTACCGGTCTCCCGCCATCCGCCGGCAACACGGTTATTCTCACTGTGGTCGACCGTTTTTCTAAAGCAGCTCATTTCATTCCTCTTCCTAAACTACCGTCCGCTCGTGAGACCGCCCAAGTAATGGTTGATCACGTATTTAAGATTCATGGTCTTCCTTCGGACATTGTTTCTGACAGAGGGCCCCAATTCACCTCTCAGTTCTGGAGGGAATTCTGCCGACTGATTGGGGCATCCCCCAGTTTGTCGTCAGGATTCCATCCTCAGACTAATGGGCAGGCCGAACGAACTAATCAGATTCTCGGACGCATGTTGCGCAGCTTGACTTCACAGAGCCCTGCCTCTTGGTGCGATCAGTTGTCCTGGGCTGAATACGCCCATAATTCTCTGCCGTCGTCCGCTACTGGGTTGTCCCCATTTGAGAGCTGTCTCGGTTACCAACCGCCGCTTTTTACTTCACAAGACTCAGAGTCTTCCGTGCCTTCCGTACAGGCCCATATTCAAAGGTGCAAGCGTACTTGGAGGAGGGTGAGATCGGCCTTATGTCGCACTAGAGCACGTACTTGTAGAGCTGCGAATCGTCGTCGGGTTAAGGCCCCTAGATACGTATGTGGGCAGAAGGTGTGGCTTTCCACTCAGGATCTACCTATACTCGAGGGCTCACGTAAGCTCATGCCCCGTTTTGTCGGTCCCTTTGCTATTGTGAAGGTCCTTAGTCCAGCGGCGGTCAAGCTAAGATTATCTCATCGATTACGCCGGGTACACCCCGTATTTCATGTGTCTCGTATTAAGCCGGTCATTCGCGCTCCCACCCGCCCTACCCTTCCTCTGCCACCCCTTGACGAAGACGCTTCCATTTTCAGAGTTCGCAGGCTGCTCGATGTTCGCCCTCGAGGGCGTGGCCACCAGTTCTTGGTGGACTGGGAGGGCTACGGTCCTGAGGAGAGGCGGTGGATCCCGGCCCGGGACGTCCTGGACCGCTCGCTCATCGAGGATTTCTACCGGGCTCGCCAGGCCTCTCCCTCAGGAGCGCCGGGTGGCGCTCGTTGAGGGAGGGGTACTGTCAGGATCTGGGTTGTTTCTCTCTCACTACACACACTCGTTCACACACTCCTCTCTGTCACACCAGCACACACACACTTACATGTTTACACTCTGTCTTCACCTGTTGATCATCTCAATCAGCGCTCGCGCTGATTTGCAGTGACACCTGTTTCTAGTCTTGTCTGATTACTCTGTCTACTTCTGGCGTTTGCTCTCTCTGTTCTGTGTCGGATTATTGTGTGTGTTATGCTCTGTGTAATGCTCTCTCATCTGCCAGCAGTTACTCACCGCGCCTTGTCTTGTATAGCTGTGCTCTTCTCTGTGTTTCCTGTTACCTGCTGCGGGGAGTTTCTACCGGGCTTCTCCGCTCAGAACCACTTGCTATTTGGACCAGGACTTTCCGTTCAAGTGAGCTTTCTGTTCCACGTTACCTCTCCAGACAAAGTATCCTCTGCGTGGCTGTCTACATGGAGAGCATCTTTTAAGTTCCTGTCCTGTGTAATCCACTACAGACTTCCTTTGTTTTTCATTAAAGACTTTGAATCGAGTTACCTTTTGCATTTGGATCCTTTTGTTGCATCTGACAGGATGAAAGAATCAATTCAGTCACCTTGTAACTTGCGTTTCAATGTCTGCAGAGGAAGCCATTGTTTTTCCATGTACACAAAGATGCTTTTGTTAACTGTTTTCACCAGAATAACTTGTCATTAGTATCTGGGATCTGTTTGCGGGGCATTTGTTGAATATATTTTCTTGTTCGGCATTCAGCGTTGGTTAATTAATCCATTCCCAATTATCTCATTGAGAGCTTCGATCGGCTCATTTCCTGTTGCCTTTTTGTCTGAACATGTTTACTTCACTAGAGCGTGCACATCGTGACATCACTGCTTCATTTGAGCTTTGCCCATGTAAACCCAGTGACTCTTGAAGGAAAAGTACGATTATAATTAAGCGTGACCTTGTTAGAAATTAGCATAATGCAATTTACAGCTGTCCAACATAATGCATGCAAACAAACATTTGCCTAATTCCGGAGTAACAGATGTTTGTTTTGAGGATCTCTCTGGAACTGGTCTTGAGTTTCAAGGTGTTCAGAGCTCTTCCTTTAAAGGCCATTCAAACCAAATGTGTCTTTGCACTAAAACATCCAAAGGCAGTGCAATTAATATGACAGAACGCAGGTGTATCAAGATGCTTTTTTAGAAGTTTAAGTGATTTTTAGCTAGACATTGCATCTTAATAATGTGATGCTCCTGTGCAAAACGCTAAAAATAACATTGTGACGTGGAGCAACGGTCAAAGATGTCCATCTAATGCATGTTTATGTAGAAAGCCATTGCAGAGAGATGCAAAAGCATTAATTTTGTCAACTTTAAGGAGTATACTAGCATTCAGTTGACCTCAAAAATGATAGACAAGGACTTAAACTCCAATTTGGATTTCATTGGTCTTTAAATATCTTGACTAGGGTGCAGGGTAGAGCTAGTATAGGATCCATGAATCCACAAACCATGTCGTGACCTAAGAAATAGAGGAAACCAGATATCCGTAGGATTTATTTAGCTCAATGCTGGAACGCCCAACAGGCCAGAATGCATGTTCACATTCCCGCTCTTTCTTATTCTGTATCCCATTTCTTTTCCTATCTTGAACCGGCTGATATTAGTATTCCTTTAAAGCTTGATTTCACTGCAGATCCTCTTCATTAATATCTCTCTCTCTCTCTCTCTCTCTTTCTATCTCTCTCTCTCTCACACACTCTCTCTCTCTCTCACTCTCTCTCTCTCACTCACTCTCTCTCTCTCTCTCTCTCTCTCTCTCTCTACTTGTGCTGATCGTCTGTTTGAACTTCCTGCTTTAGCTCAGAGTATTGCTGTAGACATAAGTGAAGGCATTGGACACTCTTTGGACCAGGTGCATTCTTATACAAAAAATACATTATTTCCATAACAAAGACGACTGAAAAAGTGTGTGTGTGTGTGTGTGTGTGTGTGTGTGCGTGTGTGTGTGTGTGTGTGTGTGTGTGTGTGTGTGTGTGTGCACTTTTGTGAATACATGCTTCCCTCCTTTACAGTTGAATGTTTTGCTTTGTAACATTATATAAACAAAAAAAAATACTCTTGATAATTAATTCAGCAATATCTTCTTTCTGTTTGTTTGGCAGTAAGTGACAGCTGCTTTCGAAATCTTGCTGAGGACCGCAGCGGGATCAACCTCAAAGACCTCGTGCATGACCAGTCCTTGTGAGTGACCACCACAACACACACACACACACACACACACACACGCACGCACGCTGTTCATCTGGTTGACACTTAATGTCATTTAAAACATCAAAATGCGGTAGCACTGTTAAACTGTAGTATACTGAGAACAATTAGGGTTTAAAACGGTTTTACAGGCAGAGGCCACAGGGGAACCTTCTGAAGTTCATATGAGGTCATAGGAAAACCGTTCAAAGTTTCTATGATGTCATTTATAGAATCATCTTTTAAAGTGTCTTTTATTTCATATTATTACCCTTTGACATTTCTATAATATCATAGGAAAACATTTTGAAGACCTGAAATACATTTTGGAAGTTCCTTGTGATTATTTCATATATGCATTTCTATACTAACTCTATTGAACATCATATTCCAAACATGACATTTCTTCATAGATGTCATGCTTTTGATGTCTATTTGAGAAATAGATGTCATGCTAATCATCGAATACTCATGCAGAGTTCACTCTTTTATACGGGCCGGGAGTTTTACAAGTGAAACTGCGTCACATTGAAGCTGATGACCTTCGTTTGGGAGCGCATCTAGAGTTGAAGTAGGCCCATAAAGCTGGATCACAGATGTGTGCAACTCTCGGTCTGTCTTTCTTTTATTCACACCCTGAGTAATGTGGCAGGCCAGGAAGGATGTTGTTAAGTGTGTTGGGGTCCATATGACAGTAGCGGCCGATTAAAAAGTCATAACTCTTCCATTAGACAGAGAAAGTCTGGCAAACGTTTCTGGAGCTAGGCAGAGAAAATGCAACTCTGACACTGTGCCAAAAATATCATGGAAAGATTGTGCAAGCATTGGAGGATGTAACTTCCGATATTCCTTTTGTTCTTAACAAAAGTTTGGCAAGAACAGTTGAGGCAATCCCTCCAGATGTGACAAAATGCATGGCTATGTTTTACATTTGTAAAAGTAATTGAAAACCTGAAAATATCAGAGAATAGAAATGTCATGGAAATTAGTTGAATTAAAAAGTCATAGAACAATGAATATTAATCTTAAGATTTAGTTTTTTTTATTCTTTAAGATTTTCTTAATCAGCATTTATTCATTTATGTCAGTAACAAAATCTACAACATCTTTAAAACACAATATACAGTATTTACTTTTGTTTTAGGAAAATGTTGACTTTTGGCAGTCTACTCGTTTAATTTGACTGGTGTTTATTGTAGATAGAGTTTTACAAAGGCCTGTGATATTTTTTCCCTTTCATGTCGGTCACTTTGACGCTGCGTCAGCAGCTGATGCTATGGAAGCTCCGCACTGGAGTGACGATCTCTGAAGCCCTTTAAAATCATTTCAATGTATTGGTAGATGGCACTTAATGCTCTGCTCCCTGCACATCGCCACAAGCATATAAGCTGGAGGACGCCGTCATTTTATCCAAAATTGTTCCTTCAGGGTCTCAATATCATCTCTCGTACTCTGGACCAGGGACTAAAAACAGTTCAAGGAACAAAAACAACAAAGCATCTTTTTTTGCAGATGCTATCGGGTTTTGACTGAGAAATTGATCAGTAATTAAAATGATACTTATCTGTTAATTAACTCTATGCTTGTTATGATGCTGATAAAGCCACCACACATAAAAATAAATAATGAATTGCTTATTTTCACTTATTTCGGTGAGGCAAGTGGCTTATTTTGAGCTTGTTTTTCCAGACCAGATTGCTTGTTTCTCATGCAAGATCTGGCAACACTGCAATTGGTATTTTACCCACCCTTAGCACAGAGTACAGTCATTTTAAAAAGAACATTATTAACTGTTCTTTTATTTATTTTGAACTGGTAACCATTTAGAAGGGAGGCTGCAGAATTTCTGAACCGGAACTAAAAAAATACAGTTTTTGCTCAGAACGAACCAAAATGAAAAATATTACATTTTTAATCCCTGCTCTAAATCCCTGAATCTTTGCTTTGTTTTTGATACTGCACACCATCACAGTGAGTGGACTGTTTTCTACTTTTCTGTTGTGCTCCGAAGAATAGAAGAAACTTTGCTTCACCATTGATACTGCACAGCTTCAACAAGTGGATTATTTTCTACTTTCCTGTGTACTCTAATGGATGGCATATCCTATTTCACTACCCTACAGTTGTGTTTCACAACAGACTTGCTCGAGATTCTCCTTGGGCCAGCGCCCCCCTAAACTAAAGGCATCATGCCCTGGCATCGTCCCAGCGGAAAGACTCCTCTGGGACAATACAAGCATTCCTGATGGTTCGAGCACCATGGAGGGGGAACCAGAGTCAACATATCTGTTCACGTCAGCTCCAAAGAAGGCCTGGATCACCGCTCTGTGTCCCTGCAGAGTTTCCCTTGCTCTCCCTGCCAGTTGCTGGGATGGAGATGCGGGGCGTAAACATGTGAACGAAAACAAACTTATTTTCAATTCCCCATGCTATCCCAGTTACACTGCATGACCGCAGTGGCGGTGATTAGCCCCAAATGGACACAGATGGGCCCCTTTGTAATTTGGCCCATTACGCATATGCATGGCGCGGTCTTCTGGGCATTTTTAGTTGGGTACTGAGCACAGTCAAGCATGGCTACATGCTTGAATTCGGAAGGCAGCTGCCTCTCTTCACCATTGCGGGATACAATTCAGAGGTACAGAGTCCCCTCACCAAAGATGCAATAGAGATGGTGCCAGTGTGCAATGGTCAGAACTGTTTCTTTCTATTTCCTTGTCAAGAAAAAGGACGGCGGGCCGCGCCCTATACTGGACTTGAGGCACTTATATCAAACACTCACGAAGTCTCCATTCAAAATGGTCACTCAGAGACAGACCAGGACTCCCGTGTCCTTCCTTTGGACTGGTTTATGTCGATCGACCTGAAAGACACGTAGTTTAATGTGCACTTAGCCCCTCACAACAGGCCATTATTGAGATTCGCCTTCGAGGAAATTGCTTACCAGTTTAAAGTCATATTGTATGACATTTTAATGTCATATTAGTTGGTGTTTTGCATGTAGTCTTGAGAGTCCTCATATTTAAATGTACCTCTTAACGCCTCACCCAGCAACGTGGCGAGTGTCTGAACGTTCAGTATGGAAATTGACGCAACGTCAAAGTGACCAACTTCAGGAAATACCGATTTAGCCCAGCATGACAGTCGGTTCTCCAACTCTCTCACTTTGACACTTAAAAATCTCTAGTTGGACTATTAAAAAACAATTAACTCCATCAGATTGAATGATTTTGCCCATGGGCCATAATGCAACATAGATTGAATTTCATTAAGACTTTAATTCTGTTGTACAATGATTATGACTCCATAATCATAAAGCCACTGAAATCTGAATTTCCACACAATTACTGTTTTTAATATTTCTGAAAATAATTGTGAGTGGTACATGAGTTCTGAGTGCTTTTTAGTGCATTGCTATGCAGTTGCTAGGGTGTAGTGGGTTGTTGATAGGGCACTGCTAAGTGTTTCCTTACTGGTCCAAGCCAAAAGAGAACTCCCTGCTCTATTCTCTGTTTCTTGAAAATGTAAAATCAGATTTCTGGGTCAGTGCAATGATCTTTATATTGCATAAATACATAAACATCATCTTCACCCCCTGATATTCCCTGAATGTCACAAATCCTCTGTCACAAAACTTTAAAATGCACCCACTCACTTTCTGTCTGTGTACAGTCACCTTCCCGACTAACAAAGCATTGATTTAAATATCTATATAAAACCTTGCCGTAACGCCCCCTAACATCTTTATAGTTGCATCTTGTGAAGAACTTTGAGCTGAAGTCGAGTTTTAAACTCCTTTACAAACAGCAAGGAAAACGTACCCACCTACAGTTTTTTTGCACCATAAACAGTCATGAATTAGTTTTAATGACCGATTTCCACCTTCTCTGTGACCCTTAAGTTGGCTACATATTAAAAATAATATTTGAATATTGTGGAGTGGTGGTGGCATAGTGGCTAAAGCACAGGGCAGTTTATCAGAAGGCCGCTGGTTCGATCCCCACAGCCACCACCATTGTGTCCGTAAGGCACTTAACTCCAGGTTGCTCCGGGGGGATTGTCCCTGTAATAAATGCACTGTAAGTCACTTTGGATAAAAGCGTCTGCCGTAAATGTAAATGAATATTTTGACTTCTATTTATAAATGACTTCCGTTATGATCGGCTGACCGCCACAAAACGTATATTGTATTGTTTATTATGATGGGTCAAGTTGCTGAATACTGAATAGATGTTGATTATGTAAATGTGGGTGGCCATATGTTAATAAGCTCATCATTGTGATGTCATAACCTTGATAACTGTGCACAACAGTTCCCGCCCACTTTTTCAGCCATCTTTGTTGCGTAATTATTTTTCCCATACATTTTATTTTTCCATAGGGGTTTGAAATGAACTAAGCCATCCGCAACATTGCAAACTTTGATTTGATGCAAAAAAAGCGTTTGGATATTGGGCAAAAAGACAAAAGGTGTGTTCGACTTCATGCAGCTCTGTGCAGGACTAGACCGCGAGTTAAGAGTTATTAGGACATGTCTACAGGGTATGTTAAACTTACTTTAATGTCAGTATAAGCATTTTATCTCTGTTTAAGTAAAGAACAGATCATTTATTCTGAAAATGATATTAAGTTAAAAAAAAAGAAGATGCTTTACTCTTCGATATTCAGAGCGATATATTGTCACACCTGAGTAATATACGGTAACCCTCGAGTGTTAGTTCATTCTTTGCATAAATAACATTATACTGATAGCAAATAACTTAGGCTCGTTTCTCCGTTTCCAAGGTAACCACTTCAGACTACAGCCTCTAGTGGCAGCGGGTCTGTGTGTGTGTGTGTGTGTGTGTGTGTGTGTGTGTGTGTGTGTGTGTGTGTGTGTGTGTGTGTGTGTGTGTGTGTGTGTGTGTGTGTTTAGAATGTCAGACAGTCTGTCTCTCTGACACAGGTAGACACACTATTTGGATTTTGAATACTGTCTATGTGGAAGAATAATCAGAGTCAAGTCCCTTTTCTTTTCTCAAGTTGGTTCACTGCGGATTTGTTCACCAACCTCACTCTCAAAATTTGGTTGTGAGTTTTAATATTGGAGTCTCAACCGTAAGGGTCCACGTCCGCTGTCACGAGGAGATATGATGCTGTATTTGTTTTCTTAAAAATATCATATACACACAGAAAAAAAGAGACCTTACATAAGACGTGTCTGCAGCTCTACACCTTCTGCTTGAAAGGATTTTTGCCTCTCTCTCACCTCCTCAGTCCCCCCCTTCCCCCTTTCCCATCCTTTTTTGTCTTAATTCTTGAGATGGAGCCATATGCAGTAATAGAAAACAGCTCTATAGACCTATTTTTGTATGCATCACATATTTGCTTATTCTTCTAACACTGATTTGATTTGGGTTTTCAGGCTTGGAGGAACCATCTCGGCATACAAAATTGTTCCCGATGAAATCGATGAGATCAAGGTATATTGAGAAGTTCAGGTTGACTAATAATAATGAGGTATTCTAGAGAGCTATTTGGACACATCTGAATTCATTTATGTTTCTCATGATCCTAAAAACCTTTTTATATTGAGATTATAGCAGAACTACTTTGAAGAAGCTCAAATATAGTTTTGGCTAGGCATTGTAAATGTATATGTCAACTGATGTTTGTTTCTTCGTTTGGTCGTCTAGGAGACGCTGGTCAATTGGTGTGATGAGAAAGAGTTAAACTTGATTTTGACCACCGGTGGAACTGGTTTCGCCCCGCGAGACGTCACACCAGAGGTATGTCCCATATAGTGTGTGTGTGTGTGTGGTCAGGTTTTGTTTGATCAAAAACACACTCCCGTGATCCCAAAAGCCAAAATGTTACACTTCTTTCACCACTGAATCACTGCAGGTACGATCAGGGCCTTCTTACCAAAACTGACTCTTTCACAATGATCACACTGATCCAAGATCAGATGTCAGCCCACATCAATTCTCTAATGTGCAGATGCATAAAATAGTCTCATGTTTATTGATCATGCATTGAACATTAGCGATGTTTTTGGTGGATTCTATTTTTCCAGCATCTTCTACCTTTCTCTATTCCATGAGTCTCATCAGCACTCCTCCTTTGATGCTTTCCTTCGTTCTTCTCCCTGTATCTCTCTAATGATGTTTGAAGTGTCACTCAAGGACAGAGAACACATACACACACAGTTAATATCTGAAGTGAGTGGTAAGATTGTAGAGTCACCAGATGTTTTACTATCACTAGTACAGAAGCAAACCCTGTTCATTCGTGACATTACCGTGAAGCCTTCTTTTCACAGCGTATGACAAAGCATAGACCAAAAGTCATTTATTTGCAAGGGAGAGTCACCTGGTGGCCTTAGTCATGCATTATTCATGCTAGCGCCATCTTTGATTTTTAATGGGAATGACAATGAGGCTGTGAGGGATAGTCTAACAATCTCTTCAATGGCACGCATGGTATAAAGCTATAAAAAGCGCCTTGTTCACATCTGATTTTCCACAGCTCATGTTGTCAGGAGTTTTTTGTCTACTGAATGGTCTTAGAAAGATATATTTTCAATGTTTTGTCCGCGGAACGATCCAAAAACTCTTTAAACTGCTGGAAAGCCCATTGATGAGACTGTACGTCTATCCCTCACAGCCTCATTGTCATTCCCATTAAAGATCAAAGATGGCGCTAGCGTGAATAAGGTCAATATGCAATATTTTAGGATCTGATTAGAGCTTCAGGTGTTGAAATGTTGAATGTGATCGTCCGGATGTGAAGTAATCCAACCAAAACTATGATAAATATCAACAATTCCAAAAATGTGCAAACAAAAGTCAGAAACTGTCATTTATGTGGTAAATATTTCACATAAAGTCTTTTCTAATTTATATGCTAATTATTCAGTTGTTGTTGTTGGCTGAGATGTGCATGAGAATCAACAGGCTAATATGCTTTTGACACACTGTGCTTGTAGCCGCCTTTACAAAAAGTAGCATTTTTACATTTGCCGCAAAGTAGCCCCTCATTAAAGGTGCTATATGTAATGTATTTACTGTACGAAAGCATTAAATTATCATATGTTATCAGAGATTTAGCAAACATGCTAAGTTGAAATACTGGCGTATCTGAAAACAACGCTACAGCCAGTATATTCTACTCTACGAATTTCGGTTTGTGTTTTGGCCTGTGTGATCCCGCACACTGCACAATTCCCAATAGTACTACATTTACCGGTACTACTGTATATATATTAATTATATACTCTTTATTTTTTATTCTTATTGTTTACTGTACATTGTATATTATTGTTATGTGTTGTGTAAGTATGTGTACATTTGATATGAAAATTGTATATGTCTCGTCACTGTCATGAAGCCCTCAAAAGTGAAGCCAAAACGTCTCGATCGCCCCCCGGTGGCTGGTCCTAGTATAGGTCATAAACCCCGCCTCCCCATGTTATTCAACGGGACGTGAGACCAACTACACAATTAAATGACACTTCACATATCTTTTTCCAAAGACAGTTTCTGTCATTTACTGTCGTTTCTATCACGTTGATGTCATTTCAAGTGTTTGTTTTCAAAATAAGTTTGTTTTTAGTTATTTGATGCTATAAAAACGGTGCCGTGACATCATGATTGACAGCTGTGATTGACAGGTTCTCTGAGTGAAGTAGTCACTGAAGCACCAACGGACTTTTTTTCGGGATCTTCGGAGGACTGAGGAGATTTTAGCTTTAAATGTAATATGTAAATTTCTATAATTAATTATGATCAACTTACAGTGTAAAGCGCTTGCTCGTTCCTGTTGTGTGCCCTCAACCTGGCAACCTGCGTGAGTTTACAGACGGGGGATGAGAGGGCGGGGGAGACAACGCTCGCCAATATTTTACATTTGGACTGCAGTACCATTATAAACGCTTGATATCAATTCCTTTAATTCTCGTAAAACTCTGAATTATGTTGAATGTTTTGCTTTGGGATCGCTACTACTGGTGAAGAACTGCAATCTTCTGGCAAACATTTGCGGCGAACAGCAAGCTAATTTGCAAGTGAACATAATGAGTAGCGAATTTGCCAGAACTCTAGATTTTTTTTTGTAAGGGCTGTTTAAAATTATTTCAATCCTTGTAATGCCTTAAGATTGTGTTTAGTGTCCAACAAGTAGCGATGTAGCATGCTTAAACTACGCTAACGTTAAATGGCTGTTTTTGATTCATTATAGTGAATCGATTCAAGTGAATCGGTTCACATGGATTGGATCTACCTATAACGCTCTCTCTCTCTCAATTTTCAATTTCAATTTAAAAGTACTTTATTGGCATGATTGTGTTTACATACAATGTTGCCAAAGCATTAATACACAAAACAGATAATTACAAGACAAATAATAATGATAAAATAGTGACAAATAACAATAAATGTAGAGTTAAAATAAGTTGCCAGGTAATGAATCAAATAAAATATAAAACTATAATAACAATATACACTATACAATATAAAATAGAATATGCATTTAACATTTGACATTATGAACATAAAAGTACTGTGAATGAAGTACATTAAGGCAGTGATTGGTTTCTGAGGAGGTGCAGCTCAAAAATGAATTTAGCTGAAACTGATGCATGATGGTCCTCCCCCAGTAACACCAGCATCTCTCTCTCTCCTACAACACATACATCTCTCTCTCTCTCTCTCTCTCTCTCTCCGAAAGTATTTTTGGAAAGTCTGAATCATTCTAGTGAATCGGTTTGTTTGTACGGTTCATGTAAATTAAACTTTCAAAAAACGATGATTCAAATAAATTGTTGCATGTAAAGAAATTCAATTTAATATTAATTAATACCTTCCATGAACACAATTAGTGAACTATTTTAACTAAATAATTTTTACCGTGCAATGATTGCTGTTTGTTCCAAATTATGTTTATTATGGGGGTAAAAATCAACCGTTTAAGCTGTTTGAGGATATCAAATATATCAAAAGGCAATATATATATATATATATATATATATATATATATATATATATATATATATATATATATATATATATATATTACCAGTGATTTGTTTTACATTTCATTTGGAATTGGTAGAGAGTTTTGTTTCATGTTCATTTTTCAGAGTTGCGACAAGAGTTACTTTCACACATCAAATGCACTAAACAGGACTTTGTGGTTAAAGTTCAATAAAAAAAAAAACAAGCATTCTAAAATTAGAATTATGTGTTTTGTTCAACTGTAACATCAGTAATGAAATTCAGTTGGTCTTATTAAAATGAAGATTTTTAATATTATAAGTATTATTTACAAACCGTACATTTGGGTGTCCATCTATCACAAATGCCTGTTTTCCCCATTATATATGTATCACTTGATATAAAAACTAAATGTAATGAAAAACTAAAGCTAAACTATAAACTAACTGAAGTAATTTTTTTTTATTACTAAATAATGTAAAACTATGATAACCTTGATACGGTTCAACTAAACATATTGACCTCACTATATAATGACTTAAAAACATTTGCATAAATGTTTTGTTACATAAATTCCCATTTTTAAATTTGCATTAAAATGACACAACTAAGACAAGTCATCACTTATTTTTACTGCCAACTCAAGTTCAATAGTAATTGCAATCTCATATAAAACCCAATTTTATAAAATAATTCCTAACAAGTTAACATAACTTCACCAACAACTCAAACCTCCGTTCATATTTGTTATTGTCCAATGGCAAGTGTGTTAAATCTGCCACCAGAGGGCACAATTCGACAGTCCCAAACCCGACTTATGCTCTCTCTCGCTCTCTCTCTCTCAATTTCAATTTTAAAGTACATGATTTTGTTTGCATACAATATTGCCAACGCATTAATAGACAAAACAGAAAACAGATAATGACAAGACAAATAATTATAATAAAACAGTAACAAATAACAAGAAAAATAGAATTAAAATAAGGCGCCAGGTAATTCATAAAATAAAAACTATAATAACAATGTACCCTACACAATATATAAAGAAATAAAAATTTAACAAGACATAATGAGCATAAAAAAAATACTGTGGCCGATGTACATTAAGGCAGTGATTGGTTTCTGACGGTGTGCAGCTCAAAAAGGAATTTCTCTCTCGCTCTCTCTGAGGAGTGCCTGCTGGGAGTGTGTGTGAGAGGCTGAGTGGTTTGGTGGGAGTGAGTGCGAAAACCTTTTAGAAAGCATTATTGTGGCTGCTCCTGGGCAGGGAACGCCAACCCTGTCACTCTGTAATGGGTGCAGGTGTGCTCCGGAGCCCAGCATCACTGTGGAGGAGCTGCTCGTAGTTGTCGGAGAGCAGGTTGGATTGTTTCGGTAACCCCGCTATCCACTCCAGCAACAAAAATCACAATTTCTAACGTTCCATCATTTGTACCTGATGATGCTATGAGGACTTTTGGGGGGGTGTTAGGATCCAGGAGTTTTGGTCAAATGTTCAGAGTTTAAATGTGATGTATTGGGCACTCTGCTCTCATTTTCCCTCAGACTCTGTATTTTGGGCGACGGGGCAGTCATCGACGTTGAGAATAGTCATATGAAGAGTTGGGTCCTAACTAGCGTCATGATTGCCAGAGGTTCTTTTAAAGGTTTGGAGGTTGGCTGGAGCACCCTAATTTCATGAGTGGTGCTCAGAGATGGGGAGGGTGGCGGCCTTTGAATAAGGGTCATTTAGAAGGCAGTATGGTCAAAATCTTACAGGCCCATCACTTCCTGGTGGTTTACATTGGGGACGGACTGGTTTTAAATATCTGGGAGTGTTTTTAGGGGAGTACAAGATACAGAACTGGGACGGCCTTGTGGAGAAAGTGTGTGCTCTGTTGTCTCACTGGAAATGGTTGCTACCCCAGCTGTCCTACAGGGGAAGGGTGCTGGTCTGCAATATGGTTGCCTCATCCCTCTGGCTCAAAATGAGTATTCTGGAACCTCCAGAGGACCTGGTGAGAGAGCTTCAGAAGCAGCTGGTGGATTTCTTCTGATCAGGGCAGCACTGGCTGAAGGCATCGTTGTTGTTTCTGCCCAGACAGGACGGAGGACAATGGTTGATTGACATCAAATCCAGAGTCAAGGCTTTCAGACTCTAGATGACTCAGAGGCTCCTCTATGGAAAAGATGTGAGCTGCTGTGATGTTGCCTGTGCCCTCTTGAGGAGAGCAGGCAGGATGGTACTTGAATGATTTTTATTTCTCATGGACATTAATAAACTGTATCTGACTGGTCTAACATCCCTCTACAGGTCAGTGTTAAAATCATCTCTAGATGGGTAGAGCGGTTTGCCACTAATCACAGGGTTGGTGGTTTGATTAACGGCCCACACGACTCCACATGCCGAAGTGTGCTTGGGCAAGACACTGAACCCCAAGTTGCTCCCAATGGCAGGCTAGCACCTTGCACGGCAGCTCTGCCATCATTGGTGTGTGAGTGTGAATGGGTGAATGAGACGCAATGTAAAGCGTTTTGAAAACTGCTAAGGTTAAAAAAGTGCTATAAAAGTGCAGACCATTTACCATCATGGACATTTGTCAAGATTTCACGGGAGCTGAATGGCGACAATGGTTTGTGGCTGAGAGAAGAACCGATATTTTCAATCCTGCATTAGACTTGGACATTTTAAAATCAGCTGCCTTGAGAAAAGCTGTTTTGTCTCCTGCTTGAACATCTTGTATCTTTTGATGGATGGATTTCTGCGGAGTCTTTAGCGCTCAGGCTTGGCATGGTCAATTCGTATGGTACGAAGACTGCTGACCAAAATTTGTGATTGTTTTTGCCACCAGATTACAGACTTTCACTAGAAACATATGATCCAGAGGTGGATACCTCAGTCTTCCCAGAGCTGAGAATTTCAGCTGCGACTGGAGCATGGCAGGAAATGGAAGGTGGCCTGCTATCTCTTACAACGTCTAGTCTCTCAGTGATGCAGTAAAAAAGGACTTTAAGGACTGTGTGAAAGCGTTACATCTACCTGCACTTGAGAATGTGAGGGAATCTCGATGGCAGGAAGTGTTTGTTCTGGGCGTCTCCCCTAAAGGTAGCTGGAGGACCTTGTACAAGCCTCCCATTGAGAAAAGGTCTGGAGGCCTACAATGGAGGATATTGCATGGTATAATAGCCACAAACAGACACAGAGAGCACCTTGATCCACAAGTGGGGGAGGACTGTCCGTTCTGTGGGGTGCAAGAGACAGTGTTTCGTTTATTTCTAAACTGTGGTGTCTGAATCTGGGAGAAGTCTATACCCGTATGACCATATTTCATTTACGGTCCTAAATATGATCAAAATAAGAGGGAATTTCATATTTTGATAAACTTTCTTTTTGGGAAGCAAAAATGGTTATTTGGTTGTCTCGAAAAGGAACATTTTATAATATAGGGAGAACAGATGTTGTATTAGGGTGCTTTCACACTGGCAGCTTAGTTAGAAACAGAGCACGGTTCGCATGAAAAATTGGTAATGTGAAAGCAGTCATGCGGACCGGGGTGTGTACCGCAGTACCGACCCAGAACACTACCTGTAGGAGGTGGTCTGAGTTCGGTTGCAATGGAACTGTAGCGCAATTCGCGTGACTGTGAAAGCAACTCGGACTCGGGTGCGGAGGAAGTAAATGAACCTGCACATGCGTTTTAGCCAATGACAACATCATTAGTTTCGACAACACACGAGGATCAACACATTCCTGAAAGTCCCAAAAAAGTAGTGACACCCCAATGACATACAAGTACAATCAACACTATAAATACTGTCTGTCTGTCTGTCTATACACCTTATAAATACTATATATAAATACTATTATAGGCTATAAATATAGGGTGTAATAGGAGATGACAGTGGCGATAACTTCACCTTGGACACCTTGCAACCAGCTCTCTCCTCAAAAAAATGCCATTTACGAGCAGCAGCAAGCCACCTTCCCTGGGACATCTGATGAGTTACGCCATGAAGCGCACAAATACACAGTTGTCGTTCACTCTGCTGTGTATAATGGCACCAAAATAACAAAGTATGATGAGTCGCGTTGTGTTCACCATGCGTGTTTGTGATGACATAAGATGAACCGAAAGGACCGGGGTTCGATAGAATCAAGTGAGTGTGAAACCAGACCAAAGCGGCGCGGGTCACCGGGAACAATCGCACTTGGAATCGGACCAAAGCAAACGTGCCCAGTGTGAAAGCGCCCTTAGTTTTTAAGGGATTGATAAAATCATGCATAAAATAGAATTAGCTTATTATCAACTCATTAATGACTTGGGGGCTTTTAAGTGTAAGTGGGGAATAAATAATTGTGTTTGTTTTTTTTTTTCATAGTTGTCTTCGTAAAGTATGTTGTACTTTTTAAACATGTTTTGTTGATTGTAGGATGTTTTAACTTTTGGTAAATAAAGGGTCAAAAAAGGAGAGTTAAAGGACGTTACATGTCAAAAAGGTCTCTCTCTCTCTCTCTCTCTCTCTCTCTCTCTCTCTCTCTCTATTTCTCCAGGCCACAAAAGAAGTGATCGAGAGAGAAGCTCCAGGGATGTCTCTGGCCATGCTGATGGGCTCACTTAACGTCACTCCTCTGGGCATGCTCTCCAGGTCACACTTCAAAACACACCCTCAGTGTGACAGTGTCTTAGTGTAAAAGAGATAATCGTAGGATCATCTTTGCAACTTTCGTAACAGGTTAAGACGTGGACTTAAAGCTGATGTGTGTAATTTTTCGGTGTTAAAATACTTTCTCCTATCCCAGCTTAATATGCAGAGACAACTGTAAGTAAACCATTCGTAGGTTGATTTTCCTGAAAACTGTAAACACTGTGTCTCTGTGGCGCTTTCAAACATTGACGTGTTTGTTTTGAGTGACCCGTCCGGCCTGACACAGCAGCATTGACTCGACCAATGGCGTGAGTTTGGGGTGGGACTAGCTCTTTGCTCGACCAATGGCAGAATGGCAGATTTTTTAAAGATTTTGAACTCTTTAAAAATCATCATTATTATTGAAATTATTAAAATAAATTGCGTATATAGCTATTTCGTATATCAGATTTTTTTTTTGGTAACACATTACAATGCTGGTGCATCAATAAGCATTAATTAATGATTAACTAATGCAGAGATAATATTGAGTTAATGTATGACTCATGATTAATTAAGCCATTCATTAATGATTGCCACATCAGCAACTTATAAAGAGTCTGTCTGGTTAATATATTAAGGCATATATGAATTGCTATTAATTAAATGTGTCAACAACTTATTATAATAACTAATAGTGTTAATGAATGTGTTAATTACCACAATGAGCTGAAGCCATGTATTTGAACTTCCACCCAATATGGGAGCATTAATATACATTAATACATGCTTAACTACTGCATTATTACTGCAAATGAATGTGTTAGTTACAACAATAACTTAATGATGAGTTAATAGTCATGTGCCTCAACAATTCATATATGACTTAATATATTAATCAGACAAACTCTTTTTTTAGTTGCTGATGTGGCAATCATTAATGAATGGCTTAATTAATCGTGAGCCATACAGTAACTCAATATTATCTGTGCATTAGTTAAGCATGAATTAATGCTTATTTATGCACCCATATTAATTATTTCCTGCCCGCCCCCATATATGTTATATAAAAAATTCATATAATTGTATAACGATAAACAAATGTATGTAATACAATCTAATATACATATATATATATATATATATATATATATATATATATATATATATATATATATATATATATAGTATATATATTATATTAATGAACAAAAGTCACTTTTGCAAATTAATTTTGTACGTGTTTTAATTAATTTTACGCATTTGTGTGTGTGTATGTGTGTGTGTGTGTGTGTGTGTGTGTGTGTGTGTGTGCAGGCCAGTGTGTGGTATCCGAGGGAAAACTCTAATCATAAACTTGCCAGGCAGTAAAAAGGGTTCACAGGTAAGATGTATTGTATGTTTAATACTTGTGTATAATATCATTTAGAATTTATGTATAAACAGTATGTATAATTTATATAATTTATGAATATAATTTCATGATCTGGTAGTACACTGGCAGCCAAAAGTTTTTATTTTTAGCTTATAGAAATAAATTGGTGGCATTCAAAGTGATCACAATGTATAGTCAGGACATTAATAACATGATAAATTACTATTACAATATGAAAAAAAATATCAAAACTTCTTAAACGCCTAAAATCCTCCACGTGCAGCGATGACAGCTTTACAGATCCTTGTTATTCTAGTGGTCAGTTTGTCCAGATACTCTGGTGACCTTTCACCCCGCACTTCCTGTAGCACTTGACCTTTCACCCCACACTTCCTGTAGCACTTGACCTTTCACCCCACACTTCCTGTAGCACTTGCCATAGATGTGACTGTCTTGTCGGGCACTTTTCACGCACCTTACAGTCTAGCTGACCCCACAAAAGCTCAATGGGGTTTAGATCTGTAACACTCTTTTCCAATTATCTGTTGTCCAATGTCTGTGTTTCTTTACCCACTTGAATCTTAAGTGGCTTTTTCTTTGCAATTCTACCCATAAGAGTCTTCTCTTTACTGTTGTTCATGAAACTGGTGTTGAGCGGGTAGAATTCAATGAAGCTGTCAGCGGAGGACATGTGAGGCGTCTATTTCTCAAACTAGAGACTCTGATGCACTTTTCCTCTTGTTTAGTTGCACATCTGGTCTTCCACATCTCTTTCTGTCCTTGTTAGAGTCAGTTGTGCTTTGTCTTTGAAGACTGTATTTACACCTTTATCAAGCACTGTATAGCCTTCATTCCTCAAAACAATGATTGACTGATAAGTTTCTAGAGAAAGCTGTTTCTTTTTGCCCATTTTTGACCTAATATTGACCTTAAGACATGCCAGTCTATTGCATACTGTGGCAAAAACAAACACAAAGACAATGTTAAGCTTCATTTAATGCACCAAATATCTTTCAACTGTGTTTGATATAATGGCAAGTGATTTTCTAGAACCAAATTATTAATTTATCATGATTACTCGAGGATAAGGTGTTGGACTGATGCTGCTGTCTAGATTTGATTATAAATGACTTCTTTCAGATAGTGATGGTGCTGTTTTTTACATCAGAAAATGTCCCGATTATACTATGTGATCAGTTGAATGCCACTTTGGTGAATTAAAGAAACAATTTCCTTTCGAAACCGCAAAATCTGAACATTATTCAAAATGTTTTGCTGCCAGTTTATGTACTAAAAAACTGCCAGAGTGTCTTATTAGATACTTCTCAATTATGTACTCCGCTAGTACATCACTAGCGAAGTACAGTATATACTTTTAGTGTACCACTTTCAGTGATAAATTCCAGCTATAATTAATGATTGCTGGGAGCATATTAAACATAATAAGCAAGTTTAATCATTTTTTTGGCCTCAATAAAGTTAAAATGAATGAAGGCTAGAAATGAATATAAAGAGGAATAATTATAGAATAATTTTGTATCGCTCAAGAATAGAGCGCTTGAAAGGAATATTCTGGGTTCAATACAAGTTTAGGTCAATCAACAGCATTTGTGGCATAATGTTGATTAGCACAAAAAATATTATACATTAAAAAACAAACGGGGTTCCAGTGAGGCACTTACAATGGAAGTCAATGGGGCAATCCATAAACGTTAAAATCCACGCTGTTCCAAAATTATAGACACAAGACGTAAACAACATGTGTGTTAACATGATTTTAGTGTGATAAAACGACTTACTAACCACATCCATGTAAAGTAGAAGTTATATCCAATTTGTTGTCATAATGACGTAACGAGCAGACCATGTAGTCCAGAAAAAACGACGATTTAAACAACTTAACTGCTCAAATAATACACAAGTTTTAACATAAGAATTAATGTAAGTGCTTTTATAATATTATAAGCTTCACATTTCTGCTTTTAAACACTCCAAAAATTGGCCCCATTGACTTCCATTGTAAGTGTAAGGAAGAATGAGTCCAAATACATTTTTTGTGCTAATCAACATTATGCCACATATACTGTCGATTGAGCTTAACTTGCATTGAACCCGGAATATTCCTTTAAAGGTCATATTTTTTGTTGTTCCATCAACTTGAGAGACATCATGGACAGAGATACAGTATTTTAAGTGTTCACACATTTGACGTACTGCATTTTGAGTACGGTATACTGTAGTAGTGAAGTACGCATATTTGGACGTGGGGAAGCTGCCAAGTTGTTTTAAAGATTTTAAATAAGTAAAGCTACTCAAAGCAGCTTGAAGCTGTTTGCTTTATATTTTGTTCTCTCTGTCATCCAGGAATGTTTTCAGTTCATTCTACCCGCTCTCCCTCATGCTATCGACCTGCTGCGAGACGCCATCGTCAAAGTGAAGGAGGTGCCCAACGAGCTGGAGGACCTGCCCTCGCCCCCGCCGCCTCTGTCCCCGCCCCACACCAGCAGCCCTCTCCAGCAGACCGAGGACAAGGGGGTGCAGTGTGAGGACGAGGAGGAGGAGAAGAAGGACAGCGGTGTGGCCTCCACAGAGGACAGCTCCTCCTCACACATCACAGCCGCCTCCATCGCTGCCAAGGTAACACAGATACAGGGGGAGAGTCTGTCTGACATTGGTGCTGAGACTCATTCTGCATTGAGACATTTAGCTTTTAGAAATGTCTCTGTTTTAAAAGGCTCGTCCAGTCAGCGGAGAGACACTTAAAGGAAAAGTAAACATGTGTGCGTAAACATGACCCAGCCCCGTCCTCCACCCTGCCACATTCCTTCCTCGTTCTCTCAGGCTGGGGAGGCCCCGGAATGACGTACATCCCCCCTCTTTCCCTGGGGAGGAGCGTGCCTTCCTGTCTGTCGGCAGGTCATCCCCGTCTACCTGGATGAGGGAGGGGACATGGGGAGGGAAACAAAAAATAAATGTGGCACATACACGCCGTATTGGCGATCTTACCAAATTAACAAAACATTTTTAAAAAAGAGAAGGAAAGGCCAGCACGGAGCAGCAGTGGGAGAGAGAGAGAGAGAGAGACACTTACTTGCCGTTTCTCCGATACGCTGTAGCTTGATACTCGGCCACTCCTCCACCATCTAATGGACGGCACCGTGCCTCCCCGGGCAGATCGGAAGCAGTCCTCCAGCCCCTGGTGGACGGAACGCCCCGCCGCGTTTTTGGTGGACGGTAGGGTTCTCCCCCACCCCTGGCAGCGATAACCGCTCCAGGCGGTTGGTTGGGAGTCCCTCCTTCCCTCGCGGTTAGCGGCCGTTCCTCCGCTTCCAAGTGGCCGGGCTCCTCCGGTGGATGGCTGCGGCTGCTCCATTGGGGTGGATAGTAGTGGCGAGGACTCTACTACAGTGCATCCTTCCTCCTTCCAGGATTTCGGCACCAGTGTTAAGGGGTGTTAATGGAAAGGAGGAGGCGAGAACGGGCTCTCTGTCCCACTGCAGTCTCCAGTCGGCCTTTATAACTCTATGAGGATTGATTAGCCTGATTAGGGGCCGGGTGTGCAGAATCACAACCCGGCCCCGCCCTCGGCCCTGTCTCAGTGTGTTAACATGATTTTAGTGTGATAAAATCACTTACTAACCACATCTGTGTAAAGTTATATCCAATTTTACAACTTCATTGCCATGTCGATGTAATGTCAATAAAACCCTAAAATGACGGTAAACATTAAGATTTAAAGGTGCACTCAGTAATTTTACCCCATTAAAATAGTTTTACTCCTAAAGTTGCAATTTTTAAACATATGTATAATTTCATGAGCACTCACACGACCTTATTAAAGCTGTTTTATTCTTACATGGGGAGGGGGCGCCCTCATGGGGGCTACCATTTTAGAATCACATGACCATACTACTTGCTTAATCTCAGTAATCATCTTGTTATTGGACACTTTCACTCTTGGATTAAATCAATCAGGGCTTATTAGGAATCTGTAACTGAAAACTGATTGATTTATTGGTGTGGATGCAACTGATGTTGCATCCACACCACTAGGTGTCGCTGTAAGTCAAAAAATTACACAAGCAAAAGTTACTGAGTGCACCTTTTCACAACTTTACAGCTCAAATAATACACAAGTTTTACCATAAGAATGAATGTAAGTGCTTTTATAAAAGTATAAGCTTTACATTTCTGCCTTTTAAACCCTCTAAAACTTGCCCCATTCACTTCCATTGAAAGTGCATCACTGGAACCTCAATTTCTGCTTTTTTTTAAAGAAAAGGAGGCATGAGCTGAAATTAATTTCTGTGAGAATCAACATTATGCCACAAATGCTTTGAGGGAGCTTAACGTAACCTGGAATATTCCTTCAACATTAGCGAAGATTGAAAAGTGTGATAAAACGTTTGTTCATTGTTTGTTCATGTTAACTAAGATAGGTAATTATTGTTAATGGATGCAACCTTATTGTAAAATGTTACCAATGATTTACAACATTTACTGTATATATGTAAATAGAATAGAGAGTTCTTCACTGTCTGTTCATCATAATTTGTGTGATGTTCATGTGTGCTGCAGAGGCGTGTGAGCGAATGTCAAATCATCATCTGCATCTCATTTATGCGACTGTTTGGATCCGCGAGTCATTCATAATATCATATCGTTCAGTCCCTGACGGACAGGTAACTCATCCAATCACCATTCAGTCCAGTCACATGCTGAGGCTTCATCCCAGTTTGAATGCTAATAGTATGCCCTAAAAGTATGTACTTCACTTGTGATGGGAAAATCTGTACATTTGAAATAATACAATATCAATAGTTTTATATGAATATAATTATTTAGCGATCATTTAAATTCATTGAATAAATTTTGGGACAAATATTATCTGGACATTTCTTCGTGAGATTTATTCATCGTCTACTTATTGCAACAAAATCACATTTGTCCTTATCAGCATTTCGACACATAAGTAATGGAGGTCTTTTATTTTGAAGGTCATCCATTTCTTGTTTGTGTGTGATAGATCCCCGACTCCATCATCTCGCGTGGCGTTCAGGTCCTTCCCCGTGACACGGCATCGCTGAGTACCACACCGTCCGAATCGCCGCGCGCTCAGGCTACATCTCGCCTCTCCACTGCGTCCTGCCCCACCCCTAAGGTAAGAGCGCCTCACTTCCTATTTCCAGTTCCTGCATTGTCCGCTTCCTGTCTGCTGTACCTCCTCCTCGCTCACCCTGCTGCCGATCGCCACATTCACCTCACCTCAAAACTCCTCACAAACTCTGAGCTTTCAGAGTCGTGTCTGTGTGTGTTGGTTTCTTATTTGTTTTTCATTGCAACACTGTATATTCAGTGAACAACCTGTTATTTGTGTCTTGCACAGGCTTTGTTGTGTATAAATTACACAATCACTTTCTGGATTTATAAGGTTTTTCAAGGTATCTAAATAGGTCATTTTTATGGTACGATCATTTGAGATTTGTCTTTGGGAACCCGTGGCACTGCTAGGCAAATGTCAAGTATATCTTTAAAGAGGTCATGACGTGCTTTTTGTATTATTTTAATATGTTCCTTGAGGTTCACGTTTTCACTTTTTGCACAAGAAACAGTCATATATTTGTAAAACATGATCACTTTCCACACTCATTCTGACTCTCTGTCAGGAACGCTCGGTTTTGGTGCTGCTTCTCCTTTAAGGCTTGACAGTAAACGGCCACCGTTCTGATTGGCTCTCCGCTCTTGCCATCTCACTGCTTACCGCTACTGGGCGGGGCTACAGAAGCGATAAGGTGAAGTCGGCAATGATGTGTTGTTGTGGAGGCGGTCAGATGCAAATGTCTACCCCCAGTGTGACATCACAATACGGAGGAAGTAGAATGAGTTGTTTCGGCAGCTTGATTTCAACAAACGCAGTGAGGAGGAAGTTTTGAGTTCTGAAACTTACAGTATGTTTTTATAGGACATTGAACTCTTACATGTCAAAAGATCAAGGAAAATTTGATTCCTCATGTCATGACCCCTTTAAAGAATGAAGTAAATATTTAAGTGGTGGTTGTTAACACAAGAATTGTGAATTTTTTGAATTCTTATGAAAAATTAATGACTGTAACGACAGTTTTGCATAAAGATATTGCACGGTTTATATGTATTGCGACAGTTCTGAGGTAAAATATCCACTGAGTGGCGCTAAAAGCAAGCACAATTTTCTCCCAAAGAGAACTGCTATTGAGTTTTAAATCAACAAAACCAACCTCCACTTCATTTTGTGGTGCTTCTATGACACTTTCGGCTCATGTGTCGACTCGCATGCTCTTAAGACTTGTATCCCAAACTTTTTCGCCAGGAAACTGCAACAATACGTTCAACGAACCATGTAGGTATAGTAACATGATTTCGTGAGACCCAGGTTGGAATTTCGACAGGTAGTTTTCAAAAGTTTGTCTCACGTCATTCATATTGTCTTTTTCGGCATCGCTAGCACAGTTAGCTAAACGTCAACTAAAACGTTCTAATCAAAATGTTGCAATATTTGTGAAACACTTGCACAATGTAAATCTACAACAAAGTTATTTGACAGTATTTATGACAGTACTTAAAAATGACAATGTTTATGTTTTGTTGATGTACCGTCCGCTACTGATTACTACTGATTAGCGGAAAACGCTGAAGCTGTTGCTAAGGTTATCTTCTCAGGTGGATGCAAATTTTGTTCATGAGAGAGTATTACCCAAATTAGACCCAGGGCCATCCAAAATATTAAAGATTATTCTTTGACTCTTCTTTGAAATTTTCTTTTGATATTTTGGGCGAACATTTGGCCCATCCATTTTTATTGAGGCCCACCCAAAAGTAATTTCCTAGCTATACACTTGCTTCAGACGCAACCAAACCTCCCAGTTAGGCCAGAAATATACTTTACGCAAATGTGTGTATGCAGATGCAAGCGCTTTGCCAACGCATTGCCAACGCTCAGTCCGGTTACATGCGTTAACAGACCTCAGTACTCAAGGGGATGAAAGAGTTATATTCAAAATTCTCTGAAGTTAAACTGGATCAGATATTATCCAGTTAAGTTTCTATAAATATATTTACTTTAACTCACTTGCTCAGCAATATCCTCTTCAAACCGCTGCTCCGCCATGACAGTAGTGTACTGAGAAGTGGTCAGTTCATACTAATGTACTTGCATAGAGTATGTCTCGGACATTATTTGCACCCTTGTGAACTTGCTATGGGTTTTTTACACCAAACGTGAACGTTTAGCTCAGGGGTCCCCAAACTACGGCCCGCGGGCCGAATACGGCCCGCCCCCACATTTGGACCGGCCCTCTGAACAATGCCATGCAGAGAAATATTTTTACAATTTAATTTTAAATATGTTTTAATCATATCATATTTGTGTTTGATAATACATATTGGCTTTCAAAATAAAAATTTCCCTTAGTTATAATTATTAAAGTAGCCAAATTATTTGTTAGATTCACCCGGATTAACGTTCCATCGTGATCGAGCGGGTGCACGCGATCCAGCAAGAAAATTTAAAGTGACAACAAAATGGCCAAACGGTTTTGAAAGAGAAAAGTTGATTCAGAATGCAGGGTATTTAACCAAAAGTGGACAAGTGATTATTTTTTGTTCAATGCAAAGAAATGGCTGTTTGCCTCATCTGTCAAGAAACAGTCTCCGTGTTCAAAGAATACAATCTGCGCCGACACTATGAAACCCGCCACAGAGACAAGTATGCGAGTTTACAAGGCCAAATGAGAGCAGACAAAGTGTCGAAGCTAAAAAGTGGACTATCTCCTCAGCAAAATACGTTTGTACGGCAAACCCAGTTGAACCAGTCATCCATTCGGGCTAGCTTTCAGTGGACATTCAGTGATGGTGAGTTCGTAAAGAAATGTATGAATGCTGTTGCGGAGGAGGTGTGCCCCGATAAGAAAGACGTCTTAAATGCGGTGAGTCTGTCCGCAAGTACAATCACCAGACGAATTGAAGAAATGGGGTATAATGTATATGCCCAGCTGAAGGAAAAAGTGAAAGAATTAGATTTTTTTGCATTAGCGCTGGATGAAAGTAATGACGTGCAGGACACGGCACAGCTGCTCATTTTTCTTCGCGGAGTTAGCTCAAACTTTGAAGTGTCCGAGGAGCTGGCAGCCCTAAAAAGTCTCAAAGGTACTACGACAGGGGAGGATATTTTTGGTAAAGTGTGCCAAACGATAGAAGAGTTGGATCTAGACTGGTCTAAGCTGGCCAGCATCACGACTGACGGAGCTCCTAGTATGGTTGGCACGTCAAGGGGACATAGTTCACACTGATTAGCCTAATACGCATGAGTAAGTAAATAATTTGATTTCAATAGCAATGAATATGAAAAAATGTCATTACGATAGTAATAATGCTCTTTTAATAGGCTATATATCACTTGATATGTATGGTGCATAAATAATAAATTAATCTAGCATTAGGAGGCATAATACTGTAAATCCATTTAAAATCATAATAAAATCTCCACAATAAATCACTCCGGCCCATGCCATTTTCTGTTAGACTACGGCCCTCCATTATAGAAAGGAAAAATGATGTGGCCCTCATAGAAAAAAGTTTGGGGACCCCTGGTTTAGCTGTACCCACTGAGGATGTGTGTGTTGATCCATTTGGGTTTATGTTACTTTGTTGGAACTTTCTGCCTACACCAACATAATCTCTCGGCAGGCTCTAAGAAGAGTTTCAGGTTTTGTTAAACACTCTCAGGCATTTCTCACCCTGATGTGTGGATGCTGACTGTTGTCATGGGAGCAAGAGGTTGCCATGGAGACAGTGCTGGGCTCGTGTGAATAAGAGAGTTTGTGGTGGTATCAGTTGAGTTGTTTATTGCTGTTTGTAAATGGTTGAGATTTTTATTTTTTTTTTCAAACAAATTATGAGTATTTGTAAGTGTAATTTCTTCTCATATTCAATACTACTTCAAGTGTTTGTTCTTTATAGTGAAGATATTCTGTACCTGTGTTGTCATGAAACCAAAGCATAAGATTTTTTTTTAATTTCTGGTCTAGTTGACGGCTCTTCTGTATAAACTTACTGATGTCAGACAAAGATATTAACACATGACATTTGACAACACCTATTGTAGGACATAATACTCACAAGTGATGTAATAATCAAACCATTAATTATTCTTTGTTTTGTCTGGTATTATCTTTTCAACTCATCGGAATGATGGGGTGCGTTCCATTCAGAAGTGATCATCCCTACACACTGTTTCCTTCACAGACTTTACCACCTGTTGTGAGAGCTTTGAAAGGTAAAAAATAGTGCTTTTGGGGAGAAATTCGCTGTCCTTTTCTGCATATTGCAGTACCGTTCTGCATAACGTGGCGGCTCATTTTAGCCGATTCGGCCGACCCACCGGCCAGCTCTGTTCTCCCAATGGCCAGTCCGCCCCTGATCGGCCCCAAAGTGCGTCAGCCAACCGGGAAAATGCTCGGTATGCCAGATTACCAGTCCAGTCCTGGCTGGGGGCCCTCATAGTCACAGTGCTCTGCTGAGGGGGCCTTGCATATGCTATGTGTGCCATATATTTATGCGTATATAAACATTTGTTTTCAAAGTTTATTGGCCTCAAGACCTTGCAGCTCAGGGCACCTGTTACTAAAGGGCCCCTGGGCACTGGCCCCATTGGCCTGGTTCGTAATTCACCTATGATTTTTAGGACGATGTGTCAAGTAGTGGAAACTTGACAAATCGCATCTCAAGATTCCTGTATTCTGTTGTGCTTCCTCCTCAGTGAGAGGTTCTCATTCTGTGGCAGTGCTGCTTGTGAGGTTGACACCAGTTGTAAAAGCAGATGTACTTCAAGCTTGAATTGTTCATATGAGAGGAAAATCCTTCGTTTTGTAACAGAATATACGTATGCGTCAGTGGGCATGATTAATTGCATACATTTTCAAAAACATTTCTTATTTTTTACATCAATCACATTAAATGAACGTGTTATCTCAACAACAGTTATTCATAGATGAAATTAGCACTGCTGCCCTGATCACAAACATACTTAAATTCTCTCTCTCTCTCTCTCTCTCTCGCTCTCTCTTTCACACTTCTTCTCTTCCATGCATCCGCAGTCACAAATGATGATACGACTTTAGCAGTCCTCCACATAGTTGGTCATGTTATATAACACACTTATATAATAGTGGGACACTTACACATACTGTATATCATTCCTTGTGATTATCTGCATTCACAATTCTGCAGCTAATTTTAATGCGTCAGTAATTAGACAGGAAGCTAGTGGCTAATTAGTTATACATATATTGATTAAAGACCTCAATCATCTTTCTGTCTTGAGAAAATCTGGATTTTAGTCAGACACTTACAATGGAAGTCAATGGGGCCAGTTTGTTTTAGAGGGTTTAAAGTCAGAAATGTGAATCTTCTAATATTATAAAAGCATTTACATTCATTCTGATAAAAGTCATGAATTATTTGAGCTTTAAGGTGTTTAAATTGCCATTTTTACAGTCATTTTAGTGTTTGTTGATACTACATCGTCATGGCAACGAAGGTGTAAAATTAACTTTACAAAGAAAAGGTTAGTAAGTGATTTTATCACACTAAAATCATGTTAACACACATATTGTTTATGTCTTGTGGCTATACTTTTGAAACAGTGAATATTTTTATGTTTAAAAATTGGCCCCATTGACTTCCATTGTAAGTGCCTTACTGGTACCCAGAAATCAATATTATGGCACAAATGCGGTCGATGCCACAAATGAGCTTTATTTGAATTGAACCCTGGAATATTCCTTTAATTCTACTTTTAGAGTATTTGGAAATTATGAGATGTTTAAACACGGTTTTGTGAAACATATATATATAAAGTATTTATCTCTCCTTTCTTACAACATACATACTTTCCAAAATAGTAAGTTCATGTACAAATATCTTTTAGGGAGTTTCTCCTCGTCTTTGTCACCTTTAGCGCGCTCACTGGAGGTTTATTCAATTAACTCTAATAGTGGGTGCAGCCTGGCTACTTATTGCAAAAGCAATATTATATAATAATATATGTACATTTACATTACATTTATGCATTTGGCAGACGCTTTTATCCAAAGTGACTTACAGTGCACTTATTACAGGGACAATCCCCCCGGAGCAACCTGGAGTTAAGTGCCTTACTCAAGGACACAATGGTGGTGGGTGTGGGGATTGAACCAGTGACCTTCTGATTACCAGTTTGCCAGTTATGTGGTTTAGACCACTACACCACCACCACTCCGTTGATTGTAATATTGATTGTAATAAAAATATAGATATATAAATAATTTAAATAATATAAACATTTTTGGGCTTTATTACAATGACAATATAAAAGTCAATTATTTAATCTAGCAAAAAAGGTGTTGGGCCATATTTTAAGAGCGCTAGCGCTAAGCGCAGTGCTATGCTTCAAGTCATATGTGCAAAGTCAATGGGCATGGCCATGACGTTTTGGTATTAACGTGCAAGCATGCGCTAAATCTAGATGCATGTTGGTTTGGCGAAATTGCACACAAAGCGCTAATGTGCCGAGTCAAGTGCAGTTTAATTCTGAGGTTCTTCTCCGGTTATTGCAGCGTCTGCATCCTATTATCCAGTCCATTCCCTCAAACGCCAGCGATATAAACAAAGACAGCACATTCACAAGAAGTCAGTAGTGTAAATGGACTGAATGCAATGAATTAGAAGAATAGAAATATGGACTTACAATCTTTTGTGCATTAACTGCATCCTTGTTGAATGTCAGACATATTTATATGACAGTGACACGCTCATTTAATACGCATTGATAATGTACGATCCGTTAAATTATAGAGAATGTAAGTATTATTAATCATGCTTAAAATGTAAATGTATTCTTAATGCTTAAATTACACCCAAAATATTTCTAAATTCAAATGACACTTTAAGCAAAACAAAAATATTATAAAATAACGAAGTGGTCAATACATTTTATATAATCACCTTGGTTATAATGCAAACCTTTTATCCTCTCAAACTTCTTCCACGGGCCACTTTTGTAGTGACTTAAAAATCACTTTACGACAACAGGTGAAAAACTTATGAATACAACTTAGATCATAAATACACTGAAATGAACATAATAATAATAATAATAATTGTAAATAAACCATGTCCTCTAGAAAGTTTAACACAAATCGATACATTTTTGTTTCATAAAACGGCTGCAACTGTGATTGTTCGGGACATCATTTGATGTTCCACTCTATATTCCGAGACTTTGGAAGTCTTGGAGATTTTTGGAATATCCAAACTGCAAATGCAGGAACTGAGTTTAAACTTTGCCTCAAAAACAGATGTGCTTCTGAGACGTCTTAGTCTAATGACCTATTTCTCAGGAAAATAGCAAATTGTTCTTTGTGCCACTTCATTTACATACAAAACACCCACAGATAGCGCAAACACTCTCGCCCATGCCCACTTGCGCTTTGCCCTGGCACAAACATTTTTCTTAGAATTAGCACAGTTAGATGTTGCATCACGAAAATAGAGCCCGTTGTCTTTATAATATCACACTGTATGCAGTAAATGGGTCTTTATACAAACATTTACATACTTTATATATTTCTAAATACTTTCATGTTTTTAGATAGGGGGTCCCTCTCAAATGAATCATGATATTTGGGGTCCTTGGCATCAAAAAGTTTGAAAATCCCTGACTTAGACCACATGGAGGCCTATATCTGTGTGTGTGTGTGTGTAGTGTGTGTGTGTGTGTGTGCGTGTGCGTTTGTGAGTGTGTTTGTGTGTGCGCTCGCGTGGGTGTGTGTGTGCGTGCGCGTGTGCTTGTGTGTGTGTGTGTGCGTGCGTGTGTGCACGTGCG